>NW_027397083.1:21523811-21555333 GCF_003265705.2 Callorhinus ursinus | reverse complement strand
CTCTACTTTGTTCTCCTTGAGGCCAGAGTGGTGCTGAACTTAGATCAGGCTTAAAAAATGATTTCCTGGGTGCCTGGGTGGCTCAGATGGTTAAGCGTCTGCCTTCGGCTCGGGTCATGATCCCAGGGTCCTGGGATCGAGTCCCGCATCGGGCTCCCTGCTCCTTGGAGCCTGCTTCTCCCTCTGCCTCTCTCTCTCTCTCTCTCATGAATAAATAAAATCTTTTAAAAAAATGATTTCCTGTCTGAATCCCAAAGACCAAGAACTTCTCTTGTGACTCAATTCCCTTGCCAAATTTCATACTGTATTAGACATAGCCCTCTAACTTTCCCAGAATATTTACCGTAATGTACATGAGATATCCAGTTTCCAAGAACATTTTTTAAGTTACCGTGATTTTCTCCATGTTTTATAATCTTCAAAGTGATTTCACAAACACTACCCTCTCAAGGTGTTTTCACAAACACTACCCCCTCAGTATTTTAACAGATACTATGAAAAAGGCAAAATCTTAATGTGTCCATTTTACAGATGGGGAAACAGACCTTCCGAAGTAAGGTAATTCCCTTAAGGTCATACTGATTATTGGTAATAATAATAATAATAACAATAATAGTTACTACTACTGACATCTTTGAAGACTTAATAGTAGATTAAACACATGAGATTGCTGATATTCTACCATTTTTAACCTACACAAAAAAAGGTAACCTCATACTGTTGAACCTAAATGATAAGTATATCGTGTCATTCAAGTCTCATATCAATCCTATAAGGTAAGAGCAAACTTCTATTTTAACAATAAGGGGAATGAAGCCCTGGGGGTAAATATGCTTACCTGAGGTCAAGCAGTGGTGCTCGAATTCAAACCTAGACTGGTAGCTCTCCCACACCACCCCTCCAGCACACAGCTAGGAAATGGTGGAGCTTGCAGGACTAGCTGGAGCTCTATTGACCCACTTTTTTTTTTTGGTATTAAAAACACAGCACGTTTATACTGATAAGGAAAATCTGTGTCCTAAGATGGCCAACTGAGCCAGTGAGAGAGCCCCAGTCCTTGCCCCAGGGCTCTTCCGGGTTATTCTCTCTGCTCTGCTTCCCGAGCGCACCAATCCAGGTTCTTCCTGCCCCGCTTCGCGCACGCGCCAAAAGTGCCAAGTATGCGGAAGCAGAAATGTGTAAACTGCCCCCTTTGTTTGTGCTCGGGGCTCAGACCTTTGGAGACCACTCTCCTCTGAGCCCACTGGCGCTAAATAAACCTCCGATCCTCCAAGATCTCCGGGTTCCCGCTTGGTTCTTCCGTTGGGCGATCCAGTCCAGGTTCTGTAACAATACTAAATCTCCACAAAAACCACATAAGGGAGAAAAGACCAACCTCATACTACAGATGAGAAAGCTGAGGCTCAGAAGGTTTTCCTGGCTTGGCCACCCACACTGCTACTAAATGTTGGAGCTGGGACTCAAAGAAGAGCTGTACACCTTCAAAGTCGGGGCTCTTCATCACCACATCAGTGGTTCCCAAATCACCTGAGGACCTTTTAAAATTTCCAGTGTCCAGGTGACTCTCCTGATCAATGAAAGCCCACAGCCCCTTGAGGTGGAACACAGGTTGTGAGTAGTTTTTGGAACTCCTAAGGTGAGCCCAACGTGCAGACAAACTTGGGAACTACTGCACGACACTCCATCCCTTCCCACCCCGGCCTCGTACCTCTTCTACCACACGGCACCTACTGGCTGATAAAATCTGACCCTGAGGTCTCTGCCATCAGTGCAACCACACAGTAGTGATCTTTATCGTGCTTTGTACAGTGAATGCCTATTTCCCGGACACATTCTGCAGAGAGCTCCAAGCAGAAACCAAAACAAGCCACAGCAAAGGGCCAATGACAGTACTTTTCCACTGACAACAATCAGCTGCCACCGAGGCTGAAGTAGAAAACACCTTATCTGGGGAGGCCCTGCACTCTCCTGAGAGTTTAGCTTTGGCTTCAGTAGACAGTCTGAACCGGGACAGCTGAACTTCACTGGTGTCTGGCTGGGGAGAAAGGGGGAGGCGCTGGTCAGCCTTCCTGAGTGGGACAGCCCTCTGCCTTCCCCATTACTCACATTTGCCGTATGCAGGGTCAGGGCTATGCTACCGAAGGTAACGCGGGAGGCGTGCATTCCCTCCCACTGTGTCCAGCCACCACCAATTCAAAATACTTCATCTTTATGAACCTCGCTTATTCTTAAAAATATGCTTCTTTGATTCCTGCAAGCCAAGTCCATGGAAAAATAACGGAAACCAAATGCCAGGGAAATGGCGCCAAGGCAAACACATGTGAGTCCTGAAATAACAGGAGATACTGTGGTCACGTCTGACCTTCTGAACTGTGCTATGGGTTCAAGCAAAAACAGCTCTCCCTGCTGCTGAAGGGGTGCGTGGTAATACTTTATTTGTAATGCAGAAGAGCTTGGTTTTTAAAGAGATGGCCTTTTGAAACTGTAGGGACTCAGCCAAGGGGCCAGAAATAATATTTTGAGGAATGACTTTTTTTTTAAAGGCCACACTTCACTTTCCATAAGCTCAGAATCTTCTGATTTTTATCTGTCAATGATGAATATGCAAGACCTCCAGAATTTCTACAAGTGTTTGTCTTTTGATTATACCAATATTTGGGTGCAGTCTAACAGAGAAGTAGAAATGCAAGTTCACTTGTTTATTTTAGCAGCCTGCAAGAGATAAATGTGGAAGGACCTAGATGGAAAAGAAAAATGGGGGGTGCCTGGGGGGTGCCGTCAGTTAAACATCTGACTCTTGGTTTCGACTCAGGTCATGATCTCAGGGTCGTGAGATCAAGCCCTACATCCTGCTCTGCACTCAGCGCGGAGTCTGCTTGGGATCCTCTCTCCATTTCCCCCTGCCCCTCCCACCACGCTGCTCTCTCTCTCTCTCTCTCTCTCTCAAATAAATAAATAAATCTTTAAAAAAAAAAAGTAAAGTAAACTAAAATGACCCAGGGTCAAAAATGAATACAGAGACGTCTCCTGGTGTCCACACTAACCAGTGTGGTCCCCAGCAGCAGGGAGTCTCAGCGCTGCTGGTGTGCGTGCTGCAAACCGTTACATTCCTATGAGATGCCAGGAGCTTCCTTCTTGGGCACACAACACAAGTCACCAGGAGGAATCTGCTCTATGTTAGCATTACCAAGAAAAGACCACAAGCTACAGAGTTTATGCAAATGAAGATTGGTTCCCATGGAAAAGATTCCTGTATTAAAATAATAGCCAAGTTTGTCTAGGAGTGAAATACTTATTTTCATATTGTTTTTCAGATAATATTCTTTTCCTTTAGTTACATTATTTGCTGCATATCTAGAAGACATGTGTCTTAAAGAGAAAAAAATACATAGTAAGACTAGCTTTATTGCAATTAGTGTGGGGCGAAATACTCTATAAAGGAAATAATAGCAAATTCTTTGTAGAGCTTACTATATGTTCAGGCACACGGTAAAGCTTACCTGCTTTTCATGTATTAATAGATTTAATCCTCACAAACAGTGATTGCTGTTGTGTCCAGAAGTTTTATTTTTATTTTAATGGATCATATTTATCAATCTTTTCATCTGTCGTTTAGAAATCAAAAAATCAAAACATTAAGAACAGAAAAAAATCCCCCATAGAAATATTTCTCTTGTATTTTCTTCTACAAGGTTTAACTATTCAGTTTTGATATTTGAATTTATAATTTATCTGGAATTTATTTTGGATTAAAACACGAGGTAGGAATAGAATATATATTTTTTCCCAACAAATAACCAATCCTCCTAGTTTCACTTATCCCCAATACTACCATCTTTTCCAAACTGATGATGTCGCATTCCTCATATGCTGAGTTTACATATCTTTGTGAGTTGGGCTATGGGCTCTGTTGTCTATTCCTGTCACAACACCACACAACCTTAATTTCTTATAGTTTTACAATAAGTTTACATCTGGTAGAACAATTCCAACACCCTTCCCCACCCATCTTGTCTCTCTTCTTTTTTTTTTTTTTGATAGTTACCTCTGCCCTTTCATATCAAGTTTACAATTACCTGATTAAGTTCTAGGAAAAACTCTATTGAGATTTTTGTTGTAATTTCTAAGTTAACTTGGGAGAATTGATATCTGCTTGATAATGAGTCATCACCTCAATGGAGATGGTATCATTTCTCTATTTCTATAGCCTTTCTCCCCTGCCCCTCGCCATTGACAGGAGTCTTTGTCTTATTCCTGATTCTTAAGAAAAATATTTTAACAGTTCCTCCTTAAAAATATTTACTTAGGTCTTTAGTAGACACCCTTCATTAATTAAGCAAGGTTCCTCTATTCCTATTTTGCTAAGAGTTGGCTAAGAGTTTTTAATTGTAAATAGGTATTAAATTTTATCAAATGTTATTGAGACAATTCCACAATTCCATGGTTTTTCTCCTTTAATCTCTTTAATGTCAAATCATCTTTGCATTCCTATGATAAATCCAATTTCTTTTCCTTAATCCCCTTTATCTATTTCACCCATACCCTCACCCACCTCCCCTCTGGCAGCCACCAGTTTGCTCTCTGTATTCAAGAGTCTGTTTGTCTCTTCTTTCTTTATTCATTTGTTTTGTTTCTTAAATTCCATATATGAGTGAAATCACATGGTATTTGTCTTTCTCTCACTTATTTTCTTAGCATTATATCTTCTAGGTCCATCTATGTTGTTGTAAATGGCAAGATCTCATTCTTTTTTATGGCTGAGTAATATTCCACTACTCCAATATTTTTATGCCACATCTCTATCCACTTATCTATGGACATGGGTTGCTTCCATATCTTGCCTATTGTAAATAATGCCGCAATAAACAGGAGTGGATGTATCTTTTTGAATTCGAGTTTTTGTTTTCTTTGGCTAAATACTCAGTGGTAGAATTACTGAATCATATGGTAATTCTATTTTTAACTTTTTGAGGACCTCCATACTAATTTCCACAGTGGCTGCACCTGTTTGCATTCCCACCAACAGTGCAAGAGAATTCCTTTGTCTCCAAATCCTCACCAACACTTGTTTCTTGTCTTCTTAATTTTAGCCATTCTGACTGGTATGAGGTGATATCTCATTGTGGTTTAGATTTGCATTTCTCTGGATGATTAGGGATGTTGAGCATCTAGTATTTTGCTTACTTATACACATATATTTATACACGTGGCTGGTTCATAATCTTTCCTTCTTGTAGTCTCCTTGTATCAGTTGGAAAATGTTCCCTATCTTCTACTCTTTAATAAAATTGGCATTAGCATGTGATTATCTGTTCCTCGAATGTTTAGCCAAACTCATCTTGTCCTATGGAAGTGCAGGGGGTAAACTATTAACAACTGATCCATTTCTTTAATGATAAAGATTGTACTATTATTTCCATTTCTTCTTGGGGTAGTTTTCATAAGTCACATTTTTCTAAGACATTGATCATTTCTGTCTTTTTAAATCTATTGGCATAACACTATCTTCTTGTTTATCTTTATTACAATCTGTAGTTATGAATCCTTTTTCATTTCTAATATTGTTTGTGAATGCCGAGTCTTTAAAAAAAGAAAAAGTTTTGCTAAATGTTTGTCTATATTATTAGTTTTTTTTTTTTTAATCAATTGGAGTGGACACTGTGCCCCACCCAGATTCCCTAGGGTTCCTTTACCCCTCACCAGATTCAGGGTGGCTTTGCTTCCAATGGCCAATACCTAAAACTCTTCTTCAGAGCATGGTCCTCACTCAAGCTACTAGAGCCACTTTGCCCAAGAGAGACCAAAGTGTCTGGAAATTCACATCTGCTCCAGTTAACCCTTAGCCAATAACTGGCAGCTGTGGGAGCATGGAAGCCCCCAAGTGGAACAGCTTCTTGATCCCTAATAATGTATTTTATCTTAAAACCTCTTTGTCAGAGTGTATTTGCTTCAGCCAGGTGTTCCAAAGTTATCACTGTCTAGGATATCATTGGCTTGAGGTAACTTTTTATATTGATTGCTGGGGAGGTGTGGCAGGCAGTTCCAGAACTATGCACATAAGATAAGTTCAAATTCCAAACCCATGTTGGAAGAAGCATTTTAACATCATTTTATTCTCTTTGACCCAAAAGGAGACTTTCATGGTGATATCCTTTCAAAAAAAAAAATGTAACAAATCCAAGGCTAACAATATAAGCAACTCTACTTCCTACTTCATTGAAGGTGATGAACCATCTTGCTTTCTCAGAAATAGCAGAGATACCTCAGTCATCCAACTCCTATTAAACCATCTCATGCTCCTTGTGCCAAGAAGAATTCTTGCTGGAATTGTTCTTCTCAAAAACAAAATGAAAACAAAAACAAACAGAAAAAATCCACACATACTCAGGAACACAGCTATTTCTAATTAGCCATGGATGGAATGTGTTAGTATCCCTCCCTCCATAATAAATCCTTGTAACTAAATAACAAACACTTGCTATTCTTGTGCATACAGAAGCCAGAAGTTTTTCTCAGCATAGAGAAGTAATAGAGGTGAGAAAGGAGAGGATCGGGATGAACAAGGTGTAGGGTTTTTAGACAAGTGAAGGAGGAAGGCTATGTTTAAGGTGGACACAGCAGGGCTTGTCTGAGGAATCTCATGGATCTTAGGTTTCTGCTCTGTTTGCTGATCAGAGAAAAGGAGGCTGCATGGTTAAGAGCAGAGGCCTCAGTCAGATAGACGTTGGTTTAAGTCCTATCTCTGCAATGCAGTAGCTGTGTGATGCTTGGCAAATTGCCTAACCTCTCTGAACTACAGTTTGCTCATCAGTAACATGTGAATAATTCTTCCTACACTACAGGGTTTTTGTGAACACTAAATGAGAAACCTGTTAAGCCCTAGTCACAGTACCTAGAACAAAGTAAGTAGCTATAATTAATAACCCAATGCAGTAAGACCTATTGTTATTACTGTTATGGAGAACAGAACTAGTACCATATAATGAGGATATGCAGTTATGCTGAGGGGCCCTCCATTTACTATGGAGGGAGGGATACTAACACATCCTACCTAGGGCCAATTAAAAAGAACTGTGTTCCTGAGAGTGTGTGTGTGTGTGTGTGTGTGTGTGTGTGTGTGTTTGGTTTGTTTTGTTCAGGAGAGGAACAGTTTCAGCAACTCTGGCAGAAGAAACATAGCATGTTCTAATGGGAGTTCGGTGACTGAGGCACCTTGCTGCTATTTCTGAGAAAGCAAGATAGTTGTACTAAGGGACCCAAAACAATTTCTCTTGTGTGATCTTATCATGAGGTCTATCCCTCCCCACTAAAAACCTACCACCTAGGGGCCATTGGGAGACATGTGTTTGACTGGATTAAGGAATTATGGTGCTGAGAGAGGAAGATAAACAAGAGCTATCTTACACATTACCAAGTGTTGTTAAGGGACCAAAACACATTAAAAGCCAGGGTCACATTGGATAAAACCAGCTGCTGAGAGAATCAGACACTGGACAGGTAGGTTTTGGTGAGGAAAAGGGGGAGGGAAGAGGTAATGAAGGGCCCAAGACACAGGTTGATCCTGCCCGGGGGAAGCCATGGAGATCAGGTCACCCATCAAATAGGAGCATCAAATAGGAAGGGTAGAATGGTCCTGAAAGGGGCATAGAAGAGGAAGACTGAAGCCAACTCTGCCAGTTTTAAATTTTGCTTTAGGTGAGAACTAAAGAAAAGATAAATATTTTGGAAATTGGAACCATTTCTAAGATTCCTATCCAATGATGTGCTTGTGTGAAAATTCAGGAGTACTCATGAGTCTCTATCCCGCCTTTCGTTGAAGGCTTAAGTCAGGCTGAACATAAGAAAGAAATGCAGGAAATCTTAAGCTCCTGGAATGAAGCAGCGTAAAGGACTTATGGGCAGTGACTGTCCTGCCTTCCCCTGACTCTTGCTCTGGCTGGCAGTGCAGCTCTGAGCCTCGCCCCACGTTTATTCCTCAAGCCAGATGTTGAAGACTACCCTGTTGCATGAGGAATTGCCAAAGGTACTGGGAACCCCCAAGGGCTGGGCCTGAACAAATCAGTTACTCAACAATATGTATTATGTCCATATTCTAGTCGAGACAAAGGAATTGCCCCCGTGAGTAAAACCAGGCTAGTGGGCAAAAGCCACAGAGAGACAATTGTTGATCCAAAATTAGGAAAGACTTCCTAACAGAGCTGTTCAAGGATAGAATGTAAAATACTAAAATCCCCATCACTAAATGTGTTTCAAGCATAGGATGGCTTGCAGAAATTCAGATATTAAGGAGGAGATTGGACCTGACAAGTTTACAATTCACTTCCATTTTCCAGTCCTATAAAATAGAAGAAATGACCACAAGGTACAATGAATTGACAGTTTAATCAAGAAAACAGAAATTGTGGAAATAATAGCAGATCCAAAGCAACATATAATAAACCAAACTAAAGGTCCAAAAACTCACTACAGAAATACCAAAAATAGCTGTCCTGAGAAAACTCAGGAGAGACCCCAAATTTCTTCATACCAAGGAAGATTCATCCCTTCGCATAAGCAATAATTAGATGGAGTTCCTGGTAGTGAAGATAAAGGTGAAGTAGGATGATTCAGAGCCAGAAAAATTGGTACACAAGTTCTCATGTAGTCCCCACCAGATTCCTACTTACATGCAGTAGAGAACACGATGCTTGCCAATAAATAAAAATAATGACCTTAAATAAACAATTGCTTTGCCATATCATGAGAAAAAGCAGATCTGCTTGAATTCTGTTCTCTGCATTTGTGCACACTACAGGTCTTTTCTCAATATTTTGCTTTGCAGTACGTTAGAATTCAAAGTCATGGCTTACCAAACTTAACTGTTAATTCAGAAGATAGAAGCCATGACCTCATGATTTCCCATGGGCTTATTATCATTACTTATTTATTCTTCACTTCTGACGGTGCCTGCAGAATCAGATTAGAGAGGGTATTCTTAATCCTACTAACATGAGTCAGCCTGAAACAGGAAAGGGAGATAAAAATTAATGAGGGCCTTGCTACTCGGTGTGGTCCAAAGACCAGCTGCAATGTTACCACCTAGGAGTTCCACAGCAATGCAGAACCTCAGCTCTTTCCACCCCACTCCCAGATTTGTTAAATCATAATCTGCATTTTAACAAGATTCCACCATGAAACAAAAGCAAAAATGAACTATTGGGACTTCATCAACATAAAAAGCTTTTAGGGGCACCTGGGTGGCTCAGTCGGTTAAACATCCAACTCTTGGTTTCTGCTCAGGTCATGATTTCAGGATCGTAAGATTGAGCCCTGGGTCAGGCTCTGCACTCTGCACAGAATCTGCTTAAGACTTTCTTCCCCTCTCCCCCTGCCCTTTCTCCTCTCTCTCTCTCTCTCAAATAAATAAATCTTAAAAAAACAAATATGCTTCTACATAGCAAACGAAACAATCAACAAAACTAAAGGGCAATCTACGGAATGGGAGAAGATATTTGCAAATGACATATTTGATAAAAGGATAGTATCCAAAATCTATAAAGAGCTTTTCAAACTCAACAGCCCCCCCAAAAATAATCCAGTTAAGAAATGGGCAGAAGACATGAATAGACATTTTTCCAAAGAAGGCATCCAGATGGCTAACAGACACATGAAAAGATGCTCAACATCACTCATCATCAGGGAAATACAAATCAAAACCATGATGAGATACTACCTCATACCTGTCAGAATGGCTAAAATTAACACAAGAAACAACAGATGTTGGCAAGGATGTGGAGAAAGGGGAACCCTCTTACACTATTGGTGGGAAGCCAACTGGTGCAGCCACTCTGGAAAACAGTACAGAGGTTCCTCAAAAAGTTAAAAATATCTTAAATTAAAAATTCCTCAAAATTCCTCAAAAAAGTTAAAATACTACCCTATGACCCAGCAATTGGACTACTAAGCATTTATCCAGGATACAAAAATACTAATTCAAAAGGGCTTATGCACCCCAATGTTTAGAGCAGCATTATCAGCAATAGCTCAATTATGGAAAGAGCCCAAACATTCATCAACTGATGGATGGATAGAGAAGATGTGGGGTATATATATATGTATATATATATATATATGCAATGGAATATTACTCAGCCATCAAAAAGAATGAAATCTTGTCATTTGCAACAACATGACTGGATCTAGAGTGTATTACGCTAAGCAAAGTAAGTCATTCAGAGAAAGACAAATACTATATGATTTCACTCATATGTGGAATTTAAAAACCAAAACAGATGAACCTAGAGAAAGGGGAAAAAAAGAGAGATGGAGGCAAACCATAAGAGACTCTTAACCATAGAGACCTAACTGAGGGCTGCTGGGGGGGAGGTGGGGGATTGGCTAAATGGGTGATGGGTATTAAGGAGGGCACTCGTGATGAGCACTGGATGTTATATGTAAATGATGAATCACTGACTTCTACTCCTGAAACCAATATTACACTGTATGTGAACTAATTAGAATTTAAAACAAAAACTTAAAAAATTAAACAAGATTCCCCCATGATTCATATGTACCTTAAAATTTGAGAAGTCCTAAACTAGGGAACAATGACTCTGTTGCCCACCTTCTGACCTTCACCCCCTGAAAGCTTTAGGAAGAAACAGCAGCTTCTGGAAAAAAAAAAAAAATAGAGAAAATTACACAGACTTTAATCATTAATGAAATCATTGATCAAGTGTTTGCATCGTTTTAGAAAATTTCCTATTGCTAACATGGTACAGCTATGCTTAAAATGGGCTGGCAGACCCTCTGGCTTGTTCTGACCTGAGTCAGCTGATGAGCCTCGGTTAATCATTAGACGTCAGGGAAAAGGAGAGGAAAGACTTCCATAAGTGCCCGTACATGGAGGGGCAGCTGTTTCTCATAAGCTGCTGTGAACAAGCTTAGCAGGGCCTCATCCTTTATAACCTGCAACCTCCTGCCTCTTTGTCCACGGAGGCAAATCCGTTCTGCTGGGGTGACTTCTGAGACACCCATAAGCCCCAAAGAGGGCACGGGTGTAGCAGCGGAGGGAACTTTTTCAGCATCCAGATGTGAGAAATGCATAAAACAAAAATAAAGTATTTCCTAGAATACTTCCTCAATTGAAAAAGGCCACTGATTACAGGAAACAACCTAGATTTAAAATAGCTTTTCAGGAGGGGTGGTCTACAGTTCTTTAAATAAATCACAGGGGTGAGCCCGTTTTTAAAAAGTAAAATTGAGGAGGGCAGGGTTTGTGAGAGTATATCCTAGAATTAAGAAAATTTGGTACATCTGTGCTTGATAGTCTCATTGGCCAGTTTTGCTAGCAGGTATTAGCAATTAAGTCTTTACAAGTACATGCAAATGCACGTGAAAAAAAAATGATGGTAGCTGTTTTCTGCAGTTATCTGTTTCACTGCAGGACTGAAATCCAACCCAGAGGGCAATGAGGAAGAGAAATATCAAGACTCCACCTTTACCAAAGACATTTGTATTGAAAATCAGATAGATACAAGAGTTTTGTGCTCCTACAAAACTGTGCCTGGCATGATGTGGGGCCTAATCTGCTCACCTAATGTCCCCTATTTCATGAAGAAAAACCATCTGACCATGGGTGTATACATATGCATGGGCTACAGGGGATATGGTATTGGTCAGAAGCAGAGAGAGAAACTGAGGTCCTAAAAGGGGACAAAAATTTCTCCAAAACACATTGTGCATCAGTGAGATTCTGAGTCCCTAATGTGCAAGGTTAGTTTCTTTCCCTCTCTGACACCACCTCTTTTAAACTGTTCTGGGTCCTCTGGTGTAACAGCCACACTCTTTTCAATAGGGAAGCTCTAACAGGAGAAAGTGCCATCAGGAAATCCAAAGTAACAGTTCTAACTGCAGGCCAAGGGTAGACAATGGACTTCCCCATCCTGCCTGGGTATGAATATCCTCAAACCACCATTGCCATGTGTCATAGAATTTATAATGAATCGTCTTTGCTGATGGAAAAGTGCTTTCTTCCTACAGCCTTTTGGAAAGTTGTTGTACACCTTTTTTTACCATAGAGAAACTCAGGAAGAAAAATCTCATAGGGTAATGGGTGGGAAAATCTGTGTCACAAGGAACTGTGGTCATGTTTGGTTTTATAGATCTTTCTCTGAAAAAAAAACAAACAAAGAAAAACCTAAATGGATACTTATAAAATGCAAAAGTTTTTTTAAAGAATTCGTCATAGAGACTTTAAGCTTTCAAGGAGAGACACCACGGGCTTCTCTCTCCCCTGAATCCTAAAGCTCCCTCTAGTGACCGAGAACTTAACACGGCTACAGGTACAGATCATAAACATGTTCTAAGGCCTCTTGTTTTTAGATAGCACCCTTAAGTTTCACATAGCATTTTCACATCGGTCTGATATTCAACACAGAAACCTAAAAAATTAAAGTATCCTTTCTCCCATTTAATGGATAAGAAACCGAGGCTCAAATGGGCAAGCCTCGTGGAGTCACGTGGCTGTAACAAGAGACTGGAACTGGAGGCCTGGTCTCCCATGTCCTGCTGCACTGCCTCATGATCTGTGGCAATTGGGAAAAGTCATCCATGACTATTCTCATAAAAAGCACTCATGGAAGAATTTTTAAGGGATCTACAGAAGTGATTCTTGACTTTCAGGGGGTCCCTTTGAGAATCTGATGAGAGTTGTGGCCCATACGTATACATTTTTCCATATAGCCTCAGGAAATACATGGATCACCCTGAAGGGTGTCTACTAACCCTCTATATCTCCAAGGACCCCACATTAAAAAGTTACTAACATCTATTGGATATAATCTTGAGATATCAAGAACTCAAAGAATATGAACTTTGAAGTTCTTTACTCTTTCCTTTAATTATGATGTTTTCCATGCTTATCCAGTTACCTCTTTACCCCATTGTTTGGAGTATTTACAAGGATTGAACAAATTAGTATATATTTGCTAACATTTAAGGAAAAGCCTGTGAATATTGCCATCAAGGCATTCTAGCTTTCCCACAGGCATGCCTGGGATTAGTGGCAAACTGAGATGTTTCTAGGAAAGTAGTAATTTGAAAGCATTTTTTCAAATGTAACAGCATACCACAGTCTCCCCAGCTGGCTCTGTAGAGAATCTAAAGAAGCAACATAGTGAATATATAGAGGACTTTTTTCAGTGAACAAAAACAAGTATTGCCTCTAAATTCTCAGCTCTTTTCATCCTAGCATTTCCAATGGCTTTGGAAAAGCCCAAATCAACAGTGATGGTTTGCTAGTTCACATAAGTCTCTTCCACATAGGCTCCATGAGGGTAGGGACCATATCTATATGAATCAGCTGTATTTCCAACATCCAACAAAGCCCCCAGCACTATAATACACTCAATAGATATTTGACGAATGACTATGTGAATGGTCATCTTTGAGTGAGCCCCTCTGGGAAACTGCTCATTTCCCTCCCTAATTAACCGGTGGCCTCTGGTAACACCCCACACAGGCAACCTCAGGTTCCAGATCCTTGGCTGCTCTGATGAAAAGTTCTGTCCTCTATTCTGTGACCTACACACACAGTCTACACTGGGTTGTAAACAAACCTAAGCAATGATCACAGCTTCCTGCCTTAGCCCTCCCAGAAAGGATGGCACAGTTTAAAAGGGATGTATTAACCTTCAAGTAAAATGCAGCACTCCAGTGACTAGACCATCCATCCATTAAGGCTACTAGGAAGGAATGAGGAGGTCTTTCTGGATCATCTCACATAACCTCTACTCATCATGCCCTTCCATCCCTCTGAGCTTTCACAGTGTAACTTCCCTCAGCTTCTCATCAACCCTGCTTAGCTGCTGACATGTCACCCCAAAGATGTCTTCAGCTGTGGTGGTTAACAGCTCTCACCTTTTCCATAGCAGAGTTCAGAACTTTATGACCACTCTAGGTTCCTTAAATTATATGTTGTTGTCCCCTCCTCTTGCATATGCAGCGAGACCAGCAAGAGGGGTAGGAGTTGCTCAATTCAAGAATGGACTACAGGGAGAGGGAGAGGGGAGAGAACTGGAGAGGATGACAGCAGGGGAAGGACTCAGCTGACATTGCTGACTTTGAAGATAGAAGGGGCCATGAGCCAAGAAATGCAGGCAACCTCTAGAAGCTGAAAAGGTGAGGAGATGGATTCTCCTGTTGTGCTCCCAGAAAAGACAGCCTGGCCAACACCTTGATCCCAGCCCAGTGAGATCCATGTCAGACTTCTGGCCTCCAGAATTGCAGAATAACACATTTATGTTGTTGTAAGCCAAAAAAAAATTTTTTTTGACTCTTTCACCCTCCAGTTTATCTTGCTTACCTTCATTCTAGCAAATCCAATTTTTTCAGCAGTTACTGACAACATCCCCATGAAAGCACAGGAGCTTCTCAATGAAGAATTGCTCTCTGAGTCACAGCAAAGCTGTGATTTCACGTGCAGGTGGAGTCTCAGCATAGCACTGACTTTTCCCAGCTGCCCTGTTGGGTATCATATGTAAATCAAAGTTTGTCAAAATTTTGAGCACCACCTTTGGGATTTTTGTTATATCAAAGTAGCACCTGAGCTAATATTTACTGAATACCCTTCTCTGAGTTAACTCAACTTTAAAGCAGCATTTTGCTTTATAAGTAACATCCATCAAATATTAGGTGTGGTGTGCTAATTGCTTGTTCCTAATATACATCAAAATAAAAACAAAACTATAAAATGGAAAAACCTTTACATTAAAATAAATTCAAAACTATCAAAATTTAAAAACAACTTTGCCTAATGTGCCCAGGAAAATTGCCTCCAGGTATCATCAGTGATGTGCCCGTTCCACTTTGTGAAATACTTCTCCAACATTTCGCTCTCACCCTCCCCGTGCTTCCACCCAAGCTTACCTTTTCACTCTCAGCAGCCTGGGTGAGTACACAACACGTCCCCAAATGGGGACTCACTTGACTTCTCTGTTCTCTGCCCCTGCTTCCTGTCCCACTGAAACCCTATTCCACAATTCTCCTAGGAGAGCTAGTGGGCTTTGCTAGATGTCCTTGGAAGCTGAGTCTGGGTTTTTCTGAGAGAAAAAGTTTCCACCTATTTGTTTACCTCAAAGGGAGTTCTCCCCAGCCATTTTGCCCAATGATGGGGATCTCAGAGTTTGCTATCCAAAGATCAGGAAGATCAGTTCACTGAAGTGCTAGAATGGAGAGCTCCAATATGTAGTTGCTAGTCTCATGTGGTTATTTGAATTTAAATTAACAGAAGTGAAATAAAATGAAAAATTCAGTTCTTCAGAGATATTAGATACATTACAAACACTCATTCACCACATGTGGCTATGGCTGCCATATTGGACAACTCAGATACAGAGCATTTTCATCAATGTTACATTAGGCAATACTGTTCTCAAATAACTAAATATTAATGATATTTTTTAGAAAGAGCCCATCAGACTTTAAAATCCATCAAGCTTTTCACTGTATCTTCTCACTCCATACTTCTACCTGAAAGCATACCTGTAACCACTCTCATCCTTTTGCTTTCCGCACTGCTCTCAGAATAGGGGTCGCCCTTTTTTCTGTTCAAGACATGTCTGTTCACTTGTGCTCTGAAGCCCACCTGATGCATTGCCTCAAGGATCTTACTCCACGAATTAAGCTCTCTCTCTAGCTTGTTTCTACCTTAATTACTTTAAGTTGTGAAATTCACCATGCATATAAGAACATATAAGCATATCTGTTTGGGTTAAATAATAATAATACAAGCACGTGTGTACCCATCACCCAGGTTAACAGAGCACTGTTAGTACCTTCAAGTGGGGATACTTTGTATACACCCCCATTGTATCTCCCTCCTACTCAAGAGTAAGCTCTGGCCTTTCATTATAGTTTTAACACCTATGTATGTAGACTTAAGCAACATAGTTTAGTTTTAAATTTCATGTAAATGAAATTATACCGATTATATTTTATGAGTCATTTCTTTTACTCAATATTATGCTTTTGAGATTTACCTATTTTGGTGTATGTAGTGGCAGTTCCTTTATTTTCACTTCTGTTCAGTATTTCATTTCATGACTAATGAACAAGGTTCCTTCACTTTTATTTCTGTACAATATTCTATTACATGACTAATCTACAATTTATTTATCATGTTACTATTGTTGGATATCTGAGCTGTTTTCAGCTTGTTGTTATCATAAGCAATACAATTTAGACATTCTTGTAGTTGTGTCCTAGTACATATTAAGGATTTCTTTAGGGAAATGGCTTTCAAAAATTTTTTAACACAACTCATAACAAGAAATATGTTTTATAACATAACCCAACATTATTAATAGAATACAAAATCTTACTATTAGCAATCCAAAAAATTAACAAAATAATACATAACCTTATCATCAGCAATGCTTCCTGATATTTTCTATCTCTATTCTGTTCTATTTAATTCTATCATATCCTGGTCTACATTTTTTGTTTTCGTTTTTAAGGCTGATTCACCCACCAGTGTGATCTGACCATAATCAATAAAAGTTAAAATGACTTTAGATTATAATCCTAGGAGTAACATTGTTAGGCTGCAAAGCATGTAAAGTTTTAACTGTCCTAGGTAATGATAAACCTTTTTCCAATGGCACTCTCTCAGTTTATACTCCCATCACCATGACATATAAGTTACATTGTTCCATGGCCTTGCTAACTTGGTGACAAATGAACTTTTAAAATTTTTTCTAATTTGTTGATATTACAAGGTAGTTCATTGTACTTGCATTTCCATGGTTACTAATAAGATGGAGCATACTTTCCCGTTTACAGACCATTTGTGTTTCCTCCTCCCTGAAATGCCTGTTTATGTATTTTGGACATTTTTCTATTAGGATATCTACATCTTATATATTCATAGAAGTCCTTTACATTTTTGAGGTGCTGATCCTTTTTGGAAATGAGTTACAAATATTATCTCCCACTTCATGGCTTGTCTTTTGACTCTGTTCAATGTGGGTTTTGATGAACAGAAGTTATGTGGAATATAGTTGAATTTATAAGTCTTTTCTCCTATGATTTGCATTTTGTTTGTTCTTTAATGTTTTAAAAACTCCTTCTGTATCAGAAGGTTGTATTAAACTAGAGTCTTTTAAAAGCTTTATGCTTTTGCTTTCACAGTTAAGTCTTTCAACCACCAAAAATTGATTTTTATGTATGGTACAAGGTAGGGAGGCAATTTTGTTTTTTTAATCTACATGAATCTTGCCAGCACCATTTATTACATGGTTGATCTTTTCTCCAGTGATCTGCAATGACTTCATCATGAATCAAGCTTGCTTGCATTACTGGGTTTGTTTCTATGCTTTCTCTTCTGATCCATGGATCCAGCTCTCTACCTCTGGATCAATACAATGTCTCATTATAGCTTTATAATAGTCCTAAATCTTGGTAAGGCAAGCCCCTCCGCACCTTGTTTTTCGAAAGTTTCTGGTCTACTTTTGAACTTTCCTTGTGTCTTTTTTAAATTTTAAGACACTATTGAAGTATAGTTGAGATTCAATAAACTGTACATTGTTTAAGATGTAAAATCTGATAAATTTTGACATATGTATACATCTGTGAAACATCACCACAGTCAAAATAATGGACATAGGCATTACCCCCTCCCCCAAATTTTCTCCTAGCTTTTTGTGAATCCTCCCTAAACTTCCTTGCCAATCCCAACACTCCTGTCCTCAAGCAACCACCACTTTTTGTCAGTATAGATTAGCTTGCATTTTCTAGAAATTTACATAAATGAAATTATATAGTATACATTCTTTTTAGTCTAGCTCCTTTTACTAAGTATACAATTACATTGAGGTTCATCCATATTGTATGTCTACAGTACATTATTTATTCAAATTGCTGAATAGTATTCCATTGTGTAATAAAACTATTTATCATAAAATGATGGACATTGAGTTGTTTCCGGGTTTGGGCTATTAAATATCCTTGAGCCTTCTTCTACAGTGCAATTAAGTTACGTGGAAACTATTTGATTCTGTTGGTCTTGCTGTTAAGCCTTGTTATGCGGGAGAATGGAAGCATTTATTCTCACACTAATTTTTTCCCACTACTGAGGCAAAATTCTTCTGAGTACTCTCCCGGATGGCTATGATTATGAGGTTTTGGACTCTGGCTGGTAAAAGCAGGACTCTGGCTGGTGGAAGAAGGAACCATCACTATATGGGCCTTGGGAATTGTATCTTGCAATCCTTCTGGGTGTTTCTTTCCCCAGCCTCAGGTAGTTTCCTCACAGGTATGCACTGAATCAGTACTTAGCTGAAAACTTGAGTGGGACTCTGCAGATCTCCAGAGTCCTCTTTTTGTTCAGTTCTACCCTCTCTGGTATGCTTCCCTGCAATGTCTGTCACCTTGGCTTCCCCAGATTTCCAGCTGCATCTCTTTAACTCAGGTCTGGGTTCCATCCCCTTGCACATGAGCAGAAAAGTCTCTCCAGGCAATAAACTAGAGCAATTGTAGGGCTCATCTAACTTGTTTCCCATTACTTGGAGATCATTGTTCTTCATTGCCTGATTTCCAAAGTCTGAAAAATTGTTGTTTCGTGTATTTTTTTCTTATTTTTTTCTTATTTTTTTTTTTTTAGTTATTCCAGGTGGCAGGATATATCCGGTCCCTGTCACTACACTCCCTCTTGGCTGGAAGCAAATGTCTTGAACAGTGTCCTTGTATATTTTGTGACTTTTAACTGTGAGCTGCAAATTTTCCCTAGGACTTTGGGGGTAACTTCAACTTCTTTGAAGCTTGATCTAGAGTTGATTTCCTTGAGAAAGGATTTGTATTTGCTTTTGTCAGTGACTTGAAAACTCTTATCAGTTAAGGACCACTTTAAAATTAAATTCTTTATTTGAGTTGTGCAAACAAGAAATTTTCAAGCGGTATTCCCTGCCTTCACTCAACACCATTGTCGAGACAGGATAGCTTTCCTACTACCTCCTTCTGCATTACAAAGTTCATTTCTTAGTCACTTTTATACAGAGCCTTGGGACCCCCACCGTTGTTCACGTTTCCTCTATTCAAAATACTAAATGGGCAGGACCTACCTGCTATGTCTTGTCTCCTTCCCTCCATGCAACCAGCAAAAGAAAAGCTCATCCTCTCCACAGTTCGGACATGCTATTCTGCTGTGCTGACAGAATGAGGATTTCATCTGTACCTCTTCTTTTCTACTAACTCCCTCTCAGCAGCCAATAACACATTCAGTATCTATCACCATTAACTACTCACTTGATTATGGATCCTCTCTTGGCTACAGCCTTCTTTCACACCTGCCAAGTTTTTATAAGGTGCTGTCTAAAGTTATCTGTTTTCTAATCTTTAATTCATGCTCTAACCTATTGTAGTCTGTATCTTCCTCTAGGTCTCCAATAAAACTGGTCTTTAGAAAACCAACAATGATGACTTCCTTTTACCAAATCCAATGGACACTTCTTATTCTCTCTCTTACTTAAATAATCTGTAATATCCGGCACTTTTGATCACTCTTTTCTCTTTGGCTTCTTTTACATCATTCTTTCTAATCCTACTTCTGCCTCCAATTTCTTCTCACTGGATCCTCTTCTTTTGTTCATTTCTCCTCAATGCTCTATAAAGATTTTCCCCTGATTTTCTCTTTGTGGCATTACCTTTCACCAAGTCTCATGAACCATGTACTACCAGTTGCCAAACCTGGAACCATTCATCCTCTCTTTCTCCCTCCTTAGTCAAAACCTCATTTTTATTGGCATAAAGCTGCCCAGAATGACTTACTCCCCAGACTTCCTAGCATTTAAATAGAGCCACGTCATTAAGTTATGGCCAGCGATGTAGAAATGTTATATGGGGTTTTCAGGAAGACTACTTAAAGGAAGCTGATTCAGTTGTGAAGGGCCCTTCGTGCTTCTGTCTTTCTTCTATCTTCTATCCTGCAACGTGGACATAATGATAACTGGAGATCCAGCATCCATCTTGAACAAGAGGTGACTTTGAAGCTGTAAGCTATGCACTCAGATGATAAAGCAGAAAGATAGGAGCATGGTTCTCTACTGACCCCATGGAGCCAGATCAGCCTAAGCCACCTACCTCTGGACTTCTTTTATGGGAGAGAAGTAAACCTCTGTGTTTAAGCCTCTGTTATTCTGGAGGACAGGGGAGGGTTATAAACAGCAAGTCTAGGCTGAAGTAACACATCTGCCAACTCTGGAAACTTAGTCATACTAGATTCTTTGCCTCTCTCATCAAATAAATCCTGATGACTTTGACCCCTAAATATCTCTCAAATCTTCCCTTACCCTCATTTCATGCTACCCAAGCTTACTTCAAGATCTCAATGTTTTTTGTTTAGACTAACACAATGACCACTGAAGCAGGATTTTTTTTTTTAAGATTTTATTTATTTACTTGAGAGAGATCATGAGTCGTGGGGGAGGGAGGGACAGAGAGAAGAAGCAGGCTCCCTGCAGGGACCCCAGGATCATGACCTGAGCCGAAGACAGATGCTTAACCAACTGAGCCATCCAGGTGCCCCTGAAGCAGGTTTTCTAAAACATAAACCTATCATGTCTCTCAACCATTTTTTATTTTTTTATTATGTTATGTTAATCACCATACATTACATCATTAGTTTTTGATGTAGTGTTCCATGATTCATTGTTTGTGTATATCACCCAGTGCTCCATGCAGTACGTGCCCTCTTTAATACCCATCACCAGGCTAACCCATCCCCCCACGCCCCTCCCCTCTAGAACCCTCAGTTTGTTTCTCAGAGTCCATAGTCTCTCATGGTTCGTCTCCCCCTCCAATTAAAACCTCTACACACTTGGGGCACCTGGGTGGCTCAGACGGTTAAGCGTCTGCCTTCAGCTCAGGTCATGATCCCGGGGTCCTGGGATCGAGCCCCGCATCGGGCTCCCTGCTGAGCAGGGAGCCTGCTTCTCCCTCTCCCTCTGCCTGCCACTCCCCCTGCTTGTACTCTCTCTCTCTCTAGTAAAAAATAAAAAATCTTAAAAAAAAAAAAAAACCTATACACACTCATTACCTACGGAATAAAGTCTAAACCCCTTAGCATTGCTTCCTTGGCCCTTCCCTATCAGATACCTACCTTCTTTTCCTTCTCTTCCATTTCAAATCTTACTGCCAATAACATATGTTAAATGATGGGTTTTTATTTACTAAACATACCAAGTGGTTTCATGCTTCTGTGCCTTTGCACATATTGCCTGTTTTCCACAGATGTCTTTCTCCTTTTGTTCATCTTTTTGTCCTTTAACTTCCTATTCACATATCAGCTCATTAAGCTAGTCTTCTTTCATGCACCCGATACCTCCCCATTTCTTTCACATTGCCATCTCTATATCTTGCACATATTTGCATCACTGAGTTTATTACACAATAATTTTTGTTTACATTTCTGCCTTCCCTCCTACAGAATGAGCTCTGAGGATGGGAAATACCCCACTGATCTCTGCATGCCCAGCAAATAGTGTAAGTGGAGTTCCTAGCTAATTATATATGTGTAAAACTATGTACTGAATAGTTTTATGAAGATTATGCATAAATTAATAAGGCATAATAATCATGATGATTTTGTTTTTTGGTTTTTTTTAAGATTTTATTTATTTATTTGAGAGAGAGAGAATGAGAGATAGAGAGCACAAGAGGGAAGAGGGTCAGAGGGAGAAGCAGACTCCCTGCTGAGCAGGGAGCCCAATGTGGGACTCGATCCCGGGACTCCAGGATCATGACCTGAGCCGAAGGCAGTCGCTTAACCAACTGAGCCACCCAGGCGCCCTTTTTTTTTTTTTTAAGATTTTATTTCATGATGATTTTGAAGAAAGACTGTTTTCTCTAAAAACTGAAGAGTTGGGTAACAGAGTTTTAACAAATCTGAGACGGACCAAAAGTCACCAGAAAAAGGAGTATAACAGTAATATCCACCCAGTGGTGGTATTGAACAAATTCTGCAAGCTTGTTCTCAGAAAGGCTTAGTTAATAAGGTGCTTGGAACATAGTTCAATCCCCACTAGTCTCGGTTATCATTATTATGATTATTATTAATGTGTAATTGTGTCACAGAGCACCCCCAAAAAAGTTATGGCTGATGTTACAGAAATCCTCATGTGGTAGGAAGACATCCAAACACTTTTAAAGACTCTGCTGGGAAATTAGTTTCACAAAAGTAAAAAATAAGGGGTTTCCTTGCTAAAAATGAGTTCACTACACAGCTTCCTAAAGTGGTAGTTATTGCTTGGGAGTGGAAGATAGCCATTTATTTGCATGAGACCATTTGGCCACTGAAATTGGAGCCATAAACCTAGCCATGTGACCCGTCTTTTTTTTAACCTGCATGAAGAGCCAAAACTCTCAATCTCCTTCAAGAACTCAAACCAGATTTCCAAGAAGTTGAGCTTGGGTATTTGCTTGCATTTTATATAAATGTATAAACAAAGCAATGTTTTAGCAGGATCTGGGAGGAGTGTGCGTGGGAATTGAAACAACAGACACATTGTCTAGGTTTTCTCTGGTATAAGAGATTAAAGGAATGATCGTAGCTTCACACATACTGCATGTTTGTGCAGTAATTATGCTTTACAATTGGTTCTGGTTTCTCCATTAATGCCAAAGATTCTTTTTTAGAATGTGAGAAATCTTTTTGGCTCCAGCATACCAGTTACAAACATTCCTTGGTCTTTTTATGCTTAATGATAGTGTTTTAAAAGCTATACTTTGTATAACTCTGTGTGTGTGTGTGTGTGTGTGTGTGTAAGTGTTGGGGCCATGGACAGGGCTGGGATATAGGAGAAAAGAGAAAGTGGGGTTTGTTTTAGAAGTAACTCACATGGCAAGCATTCACAGTCAAAAAAAGACAACAAAATGTCAAAAGAAAAACAGTCCCAAAACATGTTAGAATTCTTACTGACTAAATTCCTTTAGGTGACAACAAAACCTCCTTATACACAAACATGGGATATATATCTAGCTATAATTACCTACTGTTCTTCCTGCTTTGCCTAAGCACATCCACTTGACTGGCCCCAGTGATGAAAAAGTAGCAGCATTGCTTTAGTGTATCCCATGCAACAGAGTGGAAATCGAATTTGCTAATAATTCGTTTATTCCTTTTTTATTTCATTCTGAAGCATAGGTTTAGATCACTCTAAATAGGCCCTATGAATCCGGTATTTTTTCTCTTTGTCCTTTTCCAATATTTATTAGTAAAGGTATCATGAAAAAAGGGAAGAATTGCTGTTATTCTGATATTTTTTTAATTTATTTTATTTTTCTTTTAGAGGGAGAGAAGGAGAGCGAGAGAGAGAGAGAGAGAGAGAGGAAAGGGAGGAGGCAGAGGGAGAGGGAGAAAATCTTTTTTTTTTAAGATTTTTTTTGTTGTTGTTATTGGAGAGAGACAGAGAGCTGAGCTAAGGAGAGAGATCACAAGCTGGGGGGAGAGGCAGAGGGAGAGGGAGAAGTAGACTCCCCACTGAGCAGGGAGCCTGACACAGGGCTCGATCTCAGGACCCTGGGATCATGACCTGAGCCGAAGGCAGACAGGTAACCAACTGAACTACCCAGGCGCCCCGGGAGAGAGAGAATCCTAAGCAGGCTCCACACCGGGCACGGGGCTCAGTCTCATGACGCTGAGATCATGACCTGAACTGAAATCAAGAGTTGGACGCCTAACCAACTGAGCCATCCAGGCACCCCCTCCTTTTCTTTAGGTACCAATAACATAGTTACTGTTATCAATGCCTATTATACGTCAGGTGTTATGCTAGGTATTTTGAAACGCAGTTCTATTACTAGCAAATTATCTTCTCTACACTAATATTTTCTTTTTATTTTTTAGTCAAGTATAATTAACATACAGTGCCATATTAGTTTCAGGTGTACAATTCTATATATTTCTCAATGGTCATCAAGATAAGTATACTCTTAGGGGCGCCTGGGTGGCTCAGTCGTTAAGCGTCTGCCTTCGGCTCAGGTCATGATCCCAGGGTCCTGGGATCGAGCCCCATGTCCGGCTCCCTGCTCAGCGGGAAGCCTGCTTCTCCCTCTCCCACTCCCCCTGCTTGTGTTCCCTCTCTCGCTGTCTCTCTCTCTCTGTCAAAAAATAAATAAAATCTTAAAAGAAAAAAGAGATAACTATACTCTTAATTCCCTTTATTTATTTCACCCCTCCCTAACTTTAAGAGTCTGGTTTTTTGTTTGTCTCTTTCTTTCTTTGTTCATTTGTTTCTTAAATTCCACATATGGATGAAATCATTTGATATCTGTCTTTCTCTGACTTATTTCACTTAGCATTATACCTCTAGGTCCATCCATGTTGTTGTAAATGGAATGATTTCATTCTTTTTATGGCTGAGTAATATTCTATTATACACACACACATCTGTATTCATCCAACTGTGGATGGATACTTGGGTTGCTTCCATATTTTGGCTATTGTAAATAATGCTTCAAATAAACATAGGGGTGCTTATATCTTTTTGAATTAGTGTTTTGTTTTCTTCCAATACCCAGTAGTAGAATTACTGGATCATATGGTAATTCTATTTTTAAGTTTTTGAGAAACCTCTATAGCATTTTACAGAGTGGCTGCACCAATTTGTATTCCCACCAACAGTACACAAGGGTTCCTTTTCCTCTGCATTCTTGCCAACACTTGTTATTTCTCGTCTTTTTTATTTTAGTCATTCTGGCAGGTGTAAAGTGATATCTCATTATGGTTTTAATTTGCATTTCCCTGATAATTAGTAATGTTGAGCATTGTTTCATTTTTCTCTTGGCTATCAGTATGTCTTCTTTGGAAAAATGTCTATTCAGGTCCTCTGCCAATTTTAATTGGATTATTAGGTTTTTTTGGTGTTGAGTTGTATAAGTTCTTTATATGTTTTGCATATTAACCCCTTTTTGGATACATTATTTGCAAATATCATCTCCCATTCAGTAGGCTGCTTTTTGTTGATGGTTTCCTTCTCTATGCAGAAGCTTTTTATTTTGATGAAGTCCAAGTAGTTTAATTTTGCTTATTTCCCTTGCCAGAGGAGACATCTAGAAAAATGTTTCTATAGCCAATGCCAAAGAAATTAGTATGTTTTCTTCTAAGAATTTTATGATTTCAGGTCTCTCACTTAGGTCTTTAATCTGTTTTGAATTTTTTTTGCATATGGTGTAAGAAAGTGGTCCAGTTTCATTCTTTTGCATGTAGCTGTCCAGTTTTCCCTGCACCATTTGTTGAAGAGACTGTCTTTTTCTCATTGCTTATTCTTCCTCCTTTGTCATAGATTAATTGACCATAAAATGTGGGTTTGTTTCTGGACTCTCTATTCTGTTCCACTGATCTATTTTTGTGCCAGTACTCCATACTGTTTTGACTTATATTAATGTTTCCTTGAGAATAAGAATCTATATAATAAAAGTACATACATAATGGAGTTGTAAAAATTAACATAAAGTGCTTAGAATAATAAGCCTGGTCCATAATAAACACTCAGTAAATGTTCAGTATTATTATTATTTACTATTATTTAAATTAATCCTCATAATACATAATACTCAATAAATGTTCTGTATTATTCTCATAATACATAATAAACACTCAGTAAATGTTCTGTATTATTTACTATTATTTAAATTAATCCTCAAAACCACCCTTTGAAACAGATATTATAATCCCATTATGCAGATGAGAACATTGAGGCTCAGAGGCTAAGAAAGTGCTCAAAGTTACCCAGCTAATAAGTGTCACAGCTGGAATTTGGAATTTCTGCATGTCTTTGTAGGCCATGCTCTACATTATGCCTCAGTTTCCTCATCTATAAAATGGAAATAATAATAGTGCCTACTTCCCAGGGTTGTTAGAGTAAGCACTCAAATAAATATTATTATTCTGATGTTTGTCCCAGCAATGACATTTGCTTTCTAAAACTTAGGGTTACCTTGAGACCTCCTATGCAAGTTAAGGAAAAAAATAAAACAAAACAAAAAAACCATGACTGGCTACACAGTAAAGTGATGACCAATTTTAACCTCATCTTTCACCCAGTGACATGATTATTATACTAAAGGTCCTTTTAATCTGCTTAACATATTATTCCTGAATTTCTCTTTGAACCTCTCTTGGAAGAACCTTAACATCTTTATGTAAAAATAACAGACTCAAACCACCTGAAATAACAAAAGTAGGGATTTTTTTTAAAGGGGATCTGTTTGTTCTGGAATACCATGAAAGAAGTCTGCTAATTCAGCACATTACTAGCTTCAAAGCAGTTCAACTTGACCAACTTGGAAGCCAAAACAGTCCTCATGGTCAGCATACAAATGTGAATGTAACGACTAGCCTGACAAGTGCATTATAAAAGTTGTACGTTAAGAGAAAAGAATAAAGTAGGGGCCAGGGAAAGAGTGATTCTCCATTGTGATGGGAGCCTAGTTTATGATTGCAAATTTGTTATATCAAAAGCCATAATTAATATTTTATGTTGTCCAACCTGGCTTAAGTTCTCACTCCCAGTTGGACTTTTTTTTTTTTCCTTTTCATAAATAGCTAAGTATTTCAAATGACATTCTAAAATCCAGACAACTGAACAGGGCATTCTTCAAAAATAGGGTGTCAAAACTAAAACTAGGAAAAATAAAACTGAACTCCTACAAGGAATTATACATCAAATCTTCCATTAAAGGATTGCTTATCATGTGTGGCATCATCAGCTCTTGATTATACACATAGTAGGAGGGGGACCAATGACCCAGATGACCCAAAAATCATTTACATGATTTTGAAATAAATGTGTTTTGGTATTTGCATTTGGTCCTGGGTATATACGGAGTTCTTAGGATTGGAAACGGAAACAACATGAGATCACATTATTTGACTTAAAGAACTAGGTAAAACAATCCAGATTCTTGATCTGGAACTTGTCCCCAGCTCTTTCTGCTTTCAGTTTTGCCAGGAGTTAAGACTTCCTTTGCCAGACTACCAACCTAAGTAGACCTTTCCCTTTTTCAGTCAGCAGTGTTTGTGGCTTATATCTTCCATTAAGTTAGGAAGAAAATTGTGCCTTTCTAGTGTCAACAGGACCACACAATGTATGAAATGAGAAAAAACAAACAGACACTGGATGATCTTAAATAGGTTACTGCACTCTGTCCTCTCACTTTCCTTTCTGCACAAGCTGATTCCAGTGAGGTTAAATGTGATGTGTGACAGAGCATCAGTCTCACCCTTGGTACATATTTAGGTCTGTATAAATGACAGTTCTATTTTATTAGCTTGAGGTTGAAAAAAGCTCTGCTTCTGCCAAGTCACACAGTGAATTATCAATCTACAGAGAGATTTAAATATAATCCCACAACAAAAATATGTTGTTGACATCTTTGCAGAATAAATGAAAAACACCATTGCCCCACTAACCAATCAGGGCCTACAAAAAGTGATAAATTTAAGAAGTGCAAGACGTCAAAAGGTCAAGACAGAGAAAAGCATTATAATGTGGATGAAAAACACAGCCCCCAAACTCTGATTTTTCTAACAAAAAGTCTTCACTCAATTGCCAGCCATTATTCCCTTATATTACCTAAAATATAACAAACATGTTTCATTTCAATTACTTGCTACCAGCAAGCAATGTACTGCGTCACTTTCGTTTGGTGACTGTTTCATTATATTGCTGGATTACTTATTAATGCTTTGTTTATTTAACTCCTAGGACACAAAAGTCTGTAATATCTGAATGCAATACCTTAAAAAGCCTCTGCTCAACACATTCCAGAACTTGTTCATAATAGCAATAAATGATGCAGGATTTTAAAAAATCTATAAACACTAACTGTAAGTTGGAGGGTGTCATGTAGTAATTATTTTTCAACTGCATTTGCAGCTTTTGGATGAGAGAGTAGCATTTTGTTATATAATTATGTCCTAGGAGTAACTTAAGTGTGAATCATACACAGTTGTGTTTTTCAATGATTTCATTCTGTTTCACCTCAGCAATTCTCAGGTTAGCTGGGATTTGTTAAATTTCTAGGATTTTAATTCCATGCCATTAAAACTATGCAACATCAATAACATTCATTTGTAAACTCATGTCAAGAAAATTAGCTTCCCAAATATTGAATCAAAATTTTAGATCATTTAAATACGTGATGAGAATTAAGAGTACACTTACTGTGATGAGCACTGAGTAATATATAGAATTGTTCAATCACTATATATGTTTTTTTTTTTAAAGATTTTATTTATTTATTTGACAGAGAGAGAGAGAGAGCACAAGCAGGGAGAGCGGCAGGCAGAGGGAGAGGGAGAAGCAGGCTCTCCATTGAAGAAGGAGCCCAATGCGGGGCTTGATCCCAGGACCCTGGGATCATGACCTGAGCCGAAGGCAGACGTTTAATGACTGAGCCACCCAGGCACCCCTTAATCACTATATATTGTACACCGGAAACTAATAAAACACTGTATGTTTAAAAAAAAAAAGTGTGTTTTGGCAGACAGACACACACATATGTCAGTGAAACAGAACAGAAAACCCAGAATAGACCCACATAAGCATGGCCAACTGGTTTTTGACAAAGGAGCAAAGGCAATTCAATAGCGAAAGGATTGTCTTCTCAACAAATGGTACAGGATCAATTGGATAACCATAAGCAAAACAAACAAACAAAAAGAACCCTGACCTAAACCTCACACCTACACCAAAATTAACTCAAAATGGATCATAGATATAATTGCAAGTTTATGAAACTTTTGAAAGAAGACATAAGAGAAAACCTTCAGGAGCTAAGTTTGGTGAAGAGTTCTTAGATATATACCAAAAGCAGGATACAGAAAATTAAAAATTGGTAAATGAGACTTTATGAGAACCAAATCTTTTCTTCTGTGAAAGATCCTGTTAAGAGGATGAAAAAACAAACTACAAACAGGGAAAATATTTGCAAACAACATGCCCAAAAAAGGACCTATATCTCATATTGATAAAGAACTCTCAAAACAATACCAATTAGAAAAAGGACAAACTATATGAACAGACATTTCAATGCAGAGCAAATACACATAGCACATAAGCACATGAAAAGATGTTCAATATCACTAGACATTAGGGAAATGCACATTAAAACCATGCTGAGATGTCACTATACACCTACTTGAACAACTAAAATAAAAAAATAATGACAACACCAAGTGCTGGCAAAGATGTGGAGAAGCTGGGTCTCTCCCACACTGCTGGTGCAAATGGAAAATGTATGGCCACTTTGGTAAAGAGTTTGGCAGTTTCTTAAAAAAAAAAAAAACAATTTGACATACCATATGACCCAGCAAATGCACTCCTGGGCATTTACTCCAGGTAGCTATGCTTATCATAATGAGCACTGAGTAATATACAGAACTGTTGAATTGATGTGTTGTACATCTGAAACTAATGTAACACTGTATGTTCATTATACTTCAATTTAAAAAAAAACACACAAAAATGAATTTGAACACGTAAACTTGTTCAACTTAATAATACTGAGTAGTTAGGTATATTTAAAAGCGCATTGTTTTTCTTTTTTTGGTTTGGTGAGTCACTAATGTAAGTATTTATTGCACGCCTGTTATACATGCTCTCACTGAAGCATATAAAAAATAAACACAACTAGAGTCTGTTCAGCAGAGCTTTATAATCTAGTTAGGGAGGCAAGACACAATCATAAAGAAGGTAAGTCATATTACTTAGAGTGAATGATTAAATGGCAAATAAGGGCAAATCAGAGGAGGAGCAGATAGGGATTGAAGTGAAAAAGAGGCCCTCCCAGGAGTTCAGTGGCAGGGAGAGGGAGGTAAGACAGACCTTGAGGCCAGGTTAAAGAAAACCAGAGGAGTGACTTTACATTTGAGTGATTATACTCTTAGACTGCCAGAAACACATGACATCTCAGCAATGCATAATTTCCCTGAGTTCAGAGATGCCAACTATAATTAAACCCAGATGCATATATAAAGGCACTGCTTACTATAAAAGGGGCAAAGCTCTATCCCCAATTTTAGATCTTCTAAAACTGTCTGATTTTTAATGTGAAAAATAGAGGAAAATAGAACACTCCTTAACCACAATCAATATTTACCAGACAATGATCAAAGCTGAGGAAGAAAAGACAAAGAAATCTAGTGTAGAGGTACATTTAAAAAAAAAAAAAAAAAACGAAGAAAGGTTTTCATTAATTAGTTCAAGTTCTGGGCTGGAAGAAAGTATGGAAATGGAGGAAATGCATATGCCCGCCCCCATTACATACCAGAAAACAGAAATACAAAAGCCAATGGAAACAGGATGAGAAAGCAAGTAAATAAAGCAGACCAGGGTGGGAGGCAATAGGCAATGTCAAGTGTGACGGAAACAACATTAATATCCAGAGAAAATTTTAAAAATATGATATTTATTCAAACAAAACCCTGTACACAGATGTTGACGGCAGCACTATGCATAATACTCAAAAGTTAGAAACAACCAATTGTCCACAACCTATGAACGGATAAACAAAATGTGGTATGTACCTAAAACAGTGGAATATTATTCGGCCATAAAAGGAAAGAAGTACTGGTAAGTGCTCTAACACTGATGAACCTTGAAAACATTATGCCAAATGAAAGAAGTTAGACACGAAAGGTCACATATTACATGAAATATCCAGGACAAGTGAATCCAAAGAGACAGCAGATAGGTGGGTGCCAGGGGCTACCAGGAGCAGGAAATGGGGAGTGACTACTTAATTAGAATGGAGTCTATTTTGGGATGATGAAAAGTTTTGGAACTAGAGGCAATGGTTGCACAACATTGCAAAGATACTAAATATCAATGAATTGTTCACTTTGAAACAGTTAATTTTATGTTATGTGAATTTCGCTTCAATTTTTAAAAATCTATATACAATAACAACAAAGGAAATGTGGCAAACTAGAAAGGGCACACCTTAGAACAGGCATCCATCAGCCAGTGCTTACCAAGGGCCACCATGGCAGAATGGATGCACAGTGTTGTCAGATCTTACTGTTTCAGAGAGAATGAAAACTCAGGTTATGTGAAAACTCATACTGACAAGGGGCGCCTGGGTGGTGCAGTCTGTTAAGAGTCTGACTCGGTTTCGGCTCAGGTTGTGATCTCAGAGTCATGAGATTGAGCCCTGGGTCAATCTCAAGAGGGAGTGTGCTTGAGCTACTCTCTCCTTCTCCCTCTGCTCCCCCTACTCATACTCTCACACTCTCTCTCTTCTCTAAGTAAATCTTAATACATACATACATACATACATACTGACAACTAATTAAAAAAATTTAAACTGTGGCAGCCAATGAAAATATACTATACCCAGGGCTAAATGCAGCCCACAGCCCATGGAATTTGCAAATCTGGCATAGCCCATTCCAATTTAAATCAGACTATTTTTTTTATTATGTTATGTTAATCACCATACATTACATCATTAGTTTTTGATGTAGTGTTCCATGATTCATTGTTTG
>NW_027397083.1:21433743-21523411 GCF_003265705.2 Callorhinus ursinus | reverse complement strand
ACCACATCTTCTTCATCCATTCATCTGTCGATGGACATCTTGGCTCTTTCCACAGTTTGGCTATTGTGGACACTGCTGCTATAAACATCGGGGTGCACGTACCCCTTCGGATCCCTACATTTGTATCTTTGGGGTAAATACCCAGTAGTGCAATTGCTGGATCGTAAATCAGACTATTTTTTAATAGTCTATAAGCTCACTATATTGTTTCATTATTTCAAATTACTAGAGATAAATCAAAAGAACAATTTGATTTGCCTAAATACATATATATATTATATATACACATTATTAAAATACAGAAGATGCTATGACAAGAAAAAGGCTGTTTCTCTCCCCCAATGACACCATGAAATTACAGTTTCCTTTCATGTATTTAATTCGAAATTATGCATTTTTCTCTGTGAATGATACCCTGTTGAAAATATTCCAAACACAAGTTCTTCTCTCCTCAGCAAAAGTCTTATATTGAATGCAATGTAGCTGTCTGTGCACATTCATAACCTGACTTGCTTTAGTCTTGATCATTATTCACTTTGACTTTACTCTGTTTTTGAGACCTATAATAAAGTGGACTAAAGACCTTACTTTAAATAAATTCCAGGTATTAATAACTACATTTAAATGCTCTTCTACCAAATGACAAGTTATCATGTTAAAAGAGAAAAATAGCAAAATACACAGTATTTATAAAAATAAAATAAAAAGGGCGCCTGGGTGGCTCAGTCATTAAGCGGCTGCCTTCAGCTCAGGTCATGATTTCAGGGTTCTGGTATCAAGCCCCACATCGGGTTCCCTGCTCAGCGGGAAGCCTGCTTCTCCCTCTCCCACTCCCCCTGCTTGTGTTCCCTCTCTTGCTGTCTCTGTCAAAAAATAAATAAAATCTTAAAAAAAAATTAAACAACAAAAAAAAAAAGCTCTGAATTTGTAAATATGATTTCAGGAGCAGCATTTTTTTTAACTTTTTATATTAAAGTAACTTTAGATTTAAAAAAAAATTGAAAAACATAGTATTAAGAGTTTCCATATACCTTTCACTCATCTTTCCCTTAGCTATAACCATGGTATATTTATACAACCATTTATAAACATCGTATAACCATGGTACATATATCAAAAATCCCAGAAATTAACATTGGTACAATACTATTAACTACACTGTAGAATTTATTCAGATTTCTGTTCCAGGGACCAATCCAGGGTACTTTATTGCATTTAGTTTTTTCTGTAGGTTCAATCTGTGATGGCTTCTCTGCCTTTCCTTGTCTTTTATAACTTTGACTTGAAGAGTAGTGCTTAGGTTTTTTGTACCATGTCTCTCCGTTCAGGTTTGTCTGATGTTTTCTCATGATTAGACTGAGGTTATGGGTTTGAGGGAAGAAGCCATAGAGATGAAGTTGCAGTTCCAGTTGCATCGTATCAGGAAGTCTATATATCAACCTGTAATATTAACCTTGATCACTTGGTTCAGGGGTCTGTCTGCCAAATTTCTCTACATTCGCTTCCCTAGAAATGAGACACTCAGTACAGCCCATAGTTAATGGGAAAGGAATTAATTTCCACCTCCTGGATGGGAGAATATCAAAACATTTATAACTATGTGAAAACCACTACAGCAGTGAATGATAATTGGAGGTGAGATAGTTTGAACCTACGCAAATACTCTATCGTCAAAGCTTCATTGGCTGACTTTGGCATTCATCAAGGGATCTTGCCTGTAGCAGTTACTACCATGGTGTTATAATGGTGATTTCTACTGATTTCTATTTCCCTCATTCCTTGTAGATAAGATTTGTCCCTCCCCACCCTGTACATTTATTTATTTACTTATTTATTCAATCTATTATGGACATGAATCTATGGATATTTATTTTATCTTTTAGATTATAATCCTTTATTTTATTACTCAAATTGTTCCAGCTTTGGCCATTAGCAGCTTCTTTTGGTTGGTCCCTGTGTCCCTCTGACATGCCTTCATCTCCTCTTCCCCCCACCTCTTTACTTTCTGATACTGTAAGACACTCCAGGCTCATTTGTCTCTTTCCTGTCCCAGTCCTAAAAACAATCAGCCATTTGTCCAAGGAATCCTGGCTCCTTTTTTCGAAGACTAGCATTAAGAAAACAAGATCTTGGGTGTGCTTGTCGCTACTGGGTGCCATTGCTTCTCAGCCCTTCCGAGGAACAGAGCTGGGAAATACGTACATTATAGTAGCCAGTGCAAACACACATATCAATATTTATATCTGTACCGACCTGTTCATATAGGAAACCCTCGCCCCACCCCACATATTTGTTACCTTTTTTTCTCTGACAATAAAGAACCTGGCACCGGATTCTTATCATCTACAATATATTTACATATTTGTTCAACCCCAGCAAATATGTAAAATGGTGTCAGAATTGCTAAACCATAACTCTGAGAGAAACAAATTTGCCAGTGGTTTTGTACAGTTTTGTACAGTTCTTTTTGCCTTTATCCTTACAGAATCTAGGCAAAACACTGTTTTCCTTAGTTATTTGGGTCAACTCTTTTCTTTCCCATCCCCTTCAGGAAGACTATGCCCTATATTTGTAATATAGTTAGGTTCATTTGCACAGTCTGCATTCCATCCTGAATTTCTGACATCCTGGGTGTTTTGTTTTTTTGCAGGCAGTAAAAGCTATTCTTATGGTATACAATTCTAAGAGTTTTGAAAAATGTAGAGTTATGTAATTCAACACCACAGAACCATACAAACCAGGCCCATCACCCTAAAAATCTCATTGTGCAAGGGGCAGCATTTTTAATTACTTATCCAGACTCATGCCCCTTTAAAAATCCAATATACAATTGACTAAAATAATTTCTAGACTAATATTTTTCACACTATTTTTACTTTTTTCATCCAAAGTTCATGTTCCACTTTAAGAAATCACTATTATTTATCAAACTCTAAAATTCTCTCTTGAATAGATATCCAGTTCCCATTACTAACAGCAAGGATAGATGAAACAAAGTACATGTAGTATCCCAGGGCAATTTCCCAACATGTCCACTTCCATTCTCCATCTAGTTATTGTGAAAACATTTCTCTCTCTCTCTTTTTTTTAAGATTTTATTTATTTGAGAGCAGGTGGAGGGGCAGAGGGAGAGGAAGAAGCAGACTCCTCCCTGAGCGGTGAGCCCAATGCGGGGCCTGATCCCAGGACCCTGAGATCATGACCTGAGCCGAAGTCAGATGCTTAACCGACTGAGCCACCCAGGCACCCCTAGTTATTGTGAAAACATTTCTCAGAAAAGCAGAAAAAACAGGTACAGAAATAACTTCCATAATATAAATCACAAATTTAGTATTTTTAAATTGTCCAATGCTTTGAATTTTCCATGTCACTGCAATCCTATTGGGCTGAGATTGGTAAAGGTTGACTGTAACTCTGCTTCCTTTCCCATAAGAATTTAAACAACAATTTTTCCATTTCTGCAAGCCAGAATGTTTTCATTGCCTCTCTAAATTCTTTAATTTGAAAAGGGAATAAATGAGGGTGAGTCATTTAAAAGAAATGGAAGTCAGAAGCCAGCCAGGTAGAAATGAGGTTAAGTCATGGTCGCTGGTTAAAATTCGGAAGGAGGCCTTTTCAAAAGCCGAGGTACAGTGGCTAGCAAGCCTAAATGAGTGACATGATTAGTCAACAGACAGGAATCCAGGAAAATGGACAATCTGCAGACTTGGCAGTCTTGGAAGCACCTAGGAATACCTCTACTCAGTCTAGTGCTCCTTAGAAAAGCAAAACAGAATTTCTAAGGCCTCTACAGGTTTAGTTCACCTCAGATTTGAGCAGGGGGACATAGTTCTTGATCCTCAAATATATTACCTGTTCTAGCCTCATCACCCAAGTACCCGACAGCAGAACAATGTGTGTTAATGTGGGGTTCCATGGAGAAGCTTGAGTAAGGATAGTCTGGGGTAGGTAACAGAATGAACTATGAGAAATTGTATATAAAATTGTATGTGTATGTGCACTTTTTCTGAGGACAGAGCCAGTAGATTTTATCCAATTGTCAAAAGTCTCTGAGTCCCAAAAAAAGGGTAAGAACTACTTAGGTTTAGATTTTGGTGGAAGAGGTAAATTTGTCCAGTCTGATTTCTTGAAGGTTCATATTCTTCCTCGGTAGATACTGCTTCCTAGGAGCAGGCATCATATCTGAAAGGAACTTTATAGGACCCTTCTATCTGAGCCTCTCAGAGTACTGGCCCCACAGTCACTCCCTGCTTCTTAAAATACTCCTTTCTCTGTTTTTATAACACCAAACTTGTTCTCCTACAAATCTTCTGTCTCCTGAATTGGCATCTCTTAATCACTTCATGTTTTCTGAAGGCAAGTGTTGTCCAATGATGGGTCATCTGTCCTTTGTTTTCTGTCTATACTCTTTCCCTTAGAGGCTTCATCCACCCTTTTCTGATTTCTCTAGCATGTATTATAATTTTGTATTCCCAAAATATGCGGGGATATTTCCATTTGGATAAATAGCATCCTCCTCAAATTTATTAAATGTAAAACAAACAAAACTTTTGTGATTGAACAAAATTACCTTTAAAAGTCCCTTCCAATATTAATATTTTATGATTCTAGCTTCTATTAATCATAATGCCCTGCTCCAAATTACATGGGTTCAAAATCTCACAGTAAATGAAATAAAAGAATTACAAAAATTGTAATTCTAGAAAAAGAGAAGAGTGAATCTAGATCCCTTAAAACGGCTAATGCCAGTGCAACATTGCAAAATTAATAAAATAAGTACACAGGGTTCTTGATAATGAAAGAAGCGTCCCAACCTGGCTGGAGTAGTGAGTCAGAGAAGGCTTTGCAGACGTAACCACAGAGTTGAGACTTAATGGTTGCTTTTAAAACTTCAAGTTAGTTTAAAAGGGAAAGCACTGCTGGAGAAGCTAAAGGCGAGGCATTCCAGAAAGAGGGGACAGAAATAATCAAAGGCATAAAAGATGGGAACAACATGGTTTATACCAAGAACTTTCAGAAGTTGGGAACATAAGTACTTATGTACTTACTTATGTACTACTCACCTTAAGTAACAGGTGAAAGATGAGATCAGGGAGATAGGACCAGATCAAAAGGTGGTCTTGTATTCCATATTAAGGTTTAAGCCCCTTAGCAGGAGAGCACACATCAGGAATCGGGGAAGGGGGTAGGGAAGAAAAGGGGTGGTGGAGAAAGTGTTTTTCAAGTTGCCCAGACTATGACTCCTTCTCCAATGTTCAGACACTCCTTCCCGAGGAGGAACATAACATGTCCAAAAAGGTTGAAAATCACCATGTATGATACTCACTGAGGACATGTGTTATGCTGGTGGATGCTGTGGAGGCAGGGGGAAGAAAGGGTTGAGAAGCAATGCTTTAGATGTGAGGGGCTGTGGGAGAGCTGGAAACAGAACAGCGAAACAATAAGATGTACATTTCTGGGAGGTCAGTAGGTTTCCGTGGATAGGATACATATGAGGGGGAGAAGATTAGAAGCACAGAGACTAAATAGGAAGCTGGTCAGTCATCCAAGTGAGGAATGACTAAGGCCATGGTACTCGGGATGGAGAGAAGTCAGGTTTGGAAATAAGACATCGGTTTCCAAACTTGTCTGGAATCATTTGGGAAGCTTAAAAAAAAAAAAAAAAAGCTTGTGATTTAATTAATCTGGATGTGGCCTGGCCTTTGGAATTTTTAAAAGATCCCCAGATGATTCTAAAGTGCAGACACGTGGAAGGAATCACTTGTTTAGGGAGTGAAATCAGCAGAACTCAGTTGCTGACTGGCTGGAGTTGAACATGTGGAAGAGGAATGTTGAGGATGGATGAAGCCCATGTTTCGAGCACTGGACAAATCCATCAGGTGTATCTCAATGCAGCATTACATGTTCATTTTTGATCATTTTGTGACACTAATACTTGAGGAAAACATTAACTAGGTAGGTCATAAAGCTTTGTAACATGGGCTATGGAAGTACATGAAAGTGTGGAGGCCATGGAAATGGGCCTGTCAGATTTACTGTCAGAAGCATAATTGACTAAGGGCCCCAGATGCAGTGCTCTGAATCTACCACTGAGTTCTAACCAAGGCCACTCTTCCCACACATGGCTCCCAGCCCATGACTGAGTAGCAGAGACTCTAAGCCAGATCTGTAACTACAAGATGTGGACTCTCTGATGGGCAACATGGGTTGGGGGCCTCATCAGCCGTGCTGAACTTTTCTTAGAACTTCACTGCAACCTAAGCCTCTTTCTTCCAGCCTTTCTTCTTTCCTTCTGTCCTCCACATGTAGGTCAGACCTACATCATGGTCTGATAGCTCTCCTGGCTCCTCTGGCTCCCTGCCCATTTCTCTTACAGGCTACTCCTCAAACAATCTCTTGAATGACTAATCCTATCTTGGTGTCTGTTTTTCAGAGGATCCAAACTAACATACAAGGTTTTAACTCTTTTAAAAATTAATTTTCCTATTTGATTCTTATGAAATATGGGAAACAACTCTCCATAATTTCAGCCAAAGATAACTTAAATGAGCTTCCAAGAAGCATATTAGCAAAGTTTCAAATTGAAAGTCAAAATATGCCTAAATTTCCCTCATCAAATTCATATGGAAGATTTCTACACAATCTTAACAAAGAAACCCTTTACATTAAAAACTCCCATAAAGCATACACCTATCTGAAAACACTACTACTACTTTCAAAGGCCAAATGTTTTATGAAAAAATTACAAATTGGCATCACGACGAAGAAAACATGACAGTAGCATGAGTAAGTAATTCTCAATTGTACAACGTGTTGGAAAATGTGTGTCCTTATTTAATCTACTGTCAGGAAGTAAAAACTACTTCCATTATAAAAAAAATACACAAAATATTACATAAAGCATCTTCTATGTGTCACACATCATGCTGGCTACCTTACATGGTATATTCATCTTTGCAACCATCTTCTGCAAAAAGTATTATTAAGTCCAATTTTTAGAAGAATAAACCAAGGCTTAGAGAGGTAGAGACTTCTCTAATTCCCACAGCATAGGGAGCAGAGCTCATATTCAAACTCAGGGAGTCTACTACTCCCCTAAGCCAGGCTGCCTCCTGGCAGAACCTGAGCATGGACCAGAGGAAGGCTTCCTCAAGTCAGTCGTGTTCGTCACAATCTAAGAGGGAGATGTTGTTGCCCTCACCATCCTTACTAGGGATAAGCAGTGACCAAGTCCTCATTCTACAAATGCAAAAATGAACCACACAGAATAACAGAAACAGTGCAGAAAGGGGCCTTCATGATCGTCTAGTCTCATGTCTTCATTGGACAACTAAATAATGGGGTGCCTGCGTGGCTCAGTAGGTTAGGCGTCCGATTCTTGGTCGGATCTTGTCTTGGGGTGATGAGTTCAAGCCCCACACTGGGCTTCACACTGGGCATGGAGCCTACTTAAAAAAAAAGAAAAAATCCAATCTGGACAGCTAAATAAATTGGTGAGAATGTCCTCTATTTTAACATACACCTTTTAAGATTTGCCTTTTAGATTTACCTATGTGGGCACTTTGCATCTCAGCCCACACCAATAGAGGAAAGCTCTGGGCTGAGGGAGTGGGAGTCATAGACAGGTAGGTGCTGTATGGTTGTTTTGGTAAATTTATTCAAACTAAAGTTGAAAACATTCCACTCCCACGCCACTAAAGAGAAACAAAGATTGCTTCCATCTCCCTCTGGGCCTCAGGTGGTTCCCAGGACCATGAAGCTGGTGGGAAGGGAGAGGCTCCTCCTTTTTTTCCAAGTTCATGTGCTAGTTCCATCAGCTTAGAGCAGGTGAATGAGAAAGGGAAAGGAGGAGGCTCTGTGGTTTCTGGGAAAGAAAAAGGCAGTGTTCCTTGCCAACTTTTTTCCCCTGCACATAAGGTACAACTTTCTCCCTATTGACAGATAATTGAGTATTTTCCCTTCTCAAGTGTTCCTCCTACCCCCTTCCAATTTTAAGAGGAAATTCAAGACACTTACTGCCCTTTCTGAAAAATTTTCTCTCAGGCAGACTGCCATTAACAACAGTAGGTAAATATTCACTGCAAAGGAACTTCATGTGTTTTATTTTTTCTCCAGCCCACATACGAATTTAATTTAGAATACTAATGGGCATGGTAAACACCTGAATATTATTTGCTACGTTTCCTTTTTTGAATAAAGAAAAATTAGTCTTTAGTTTAAGTCATAAAGTGCAATTTGTTAGTGTAATGTAAACTACTCTATACCTTGTTCTTCACCTGGGCCCTGGGTATCACACTAAGCAAGTCTGTGAGAGTCCAACCTCTGAATTGCTAATTAGATCACTAGCAATTCATTTTTTAAATACATAGTCCATCTGAAATACTTCAGACCCTGAAGCCACAGATGGTCTATTTTTAATCATCAAACTTCAAGGCTTACTTTCCCATGGAATATTTAAGATTTTTCTGTAGAAATGGCTAAGATTCTAGAAATTTCCCTCATAATGTCGTAGAGTGTGTCAATGTATACAATCCATCTGAAAGGCCCTTTGATTTTCAAAAGCTGTCGTATAACCTATCCTTGTCTTTGAAAGAAAGGTTACATGGGAGGGGTGCCTGGGTGGCTCAGTTAGGCATCCATCTTTGGTTCAGGTCATGATCCCTGGGATCCTGGGATCAAGTCCCACATCTTGTTGGGCTCCCTGCTCAGCGGGGAGTCTGCCTCTCCCTCTCCCTCTGCCCGCTGCTCCCCCTTTTCGTACTCTTTCTCTGTCTCTCTCTCTCTGCAAAATAAATAAACAAAATCTTAAGGAAAAAAAGAAAGAAAGGTTACATGTGGAATCATTCCTGTTCTAGGCCATTCCTTCCTCTCCAGCCTCCAAAATAATTAAATGCTAAGTTTCATTTATTCAGGGACTCAAAACTGGGTCCCAGCTTAATCTATAGGGCGGGACAGCTCTATAGAAATTGCACATGGAGACCCCGGGTACCAAGAAGAGCTTATGCCCTAGCTGGGCTGAAACACCCTGAAGTGATAGTTCACATAATGAACGGGGATATGCAGAGCCACCTTCCCAAACTCTACTCAGGAAAGCTGGTAGCTGGCTTATAACCCCCAGGAAAATTAGAAGATTCTTCTCTTAGAAACTGAATTGCCTAAGGAGAAGACTTCCAAGTATTTGGAGGTTTCCTCAACAGCAAATAAAATCCACCATCAACAAGCCCTGCCTGTGCCCACACAGCTTCCACACAGCATTTTTAATGCCCTATTCTTAAGTCTGAACAGATTCATAGTATGAACATAAATGTCAGACAGGGATTAACATACATCTGAGGATCGAAAAAGAGAAAATGAAGGGAAAAAAGGCACCTGGAGAAAACACAGCCAATTAAGAAGGGGGAAAATGCAATTAATGTCCTCAGAGATGAGAAAAGATATTACATCCATAAAACAAGTATAGGATGCTATGAAAAAGGAATAAACAGAAGAAAGAGAGTGTGTTTGGAATTTAAAATGAGGTAGCCATAAAAAACTTACCCAAGAGTTAGAAGATAACATCAAAGAAATCTTGGTCCCTTTCCTGGAGGGGGTGGGGGAGCGGGACAGAGATTCAAGGGAAAAAAAACTTAAAAAAAGATCAGAGAATTGATTCAGGAACACTAACAACTGCCTAAACAAACTGCAGAAAAAAGGAACAGAGAATGTTGTGGGGAGGAAATTATCAAAGAAATAATACAGGTAAATATCCCCCCAGAGAGCAGGACCATGAAGGTAGTGAGAAGTGAGGCAAAACAGTTTTCCATCAAAAACTTTCAGTACTATTAGTTTTTTTTTTTTTTTTTGAGAAGGGGTGGAGGGGCAGAGGGAGAGAATCTTCAAGCAGACTCCCCGCTAAGTGCGGGACATGATACAGGGCCGATCCCTCGACCTTGAGATCATGACCTAAATCGAAATCAAGAGTCAGACCCTTAAACGACTGAGCCACCCAGGCGCCCCAGTACTATTTAATTTTTAAACCATGTGTGTCTATTACCTTCATTATCAAGTTAGTGGGAAGAAAAAATCCTCCATTTCTTACCCCTACATCTATCCTACTTTTCCGTGTTTCCTTTCTCCACTAGCATCAACATCAGTTCGCTCTGAAACAACCCTTTCCAGTTCCACTCTGGAGAGATTTTTCACACATTCCTCATCTCTATACCTACTGTCCCCATCTGATCCTGTCACCTCTCTGGGGACTGGTTCCACAGTATCATTACTGATGGCTCTGTCTTTGGTCTCTACTCCCTGCCCACCCGGCCCAAACCATCCTGCTATTGCCACACTTTTAAAAGCTTTGCATGCCCGCAGCAGACTGATAATGCTCTCTCTTTACAGCGCCCCCCCTTTCAGGGTACACCTCCAGGCTTGGAGTCAGCGGGTAGGTGTTTTCCCTACCTACCCAGATCCCCACTGCCACTTTCAAACCACTTTATCTCCTAACCCCTTCGAAACTCCCAGCTCTTCTGAATATGTCATCTGACCACACTAGCCAATACTGCTCTTTTTGACTATCATATGGTTAAGTTACCCTAGTTACTGAAATCCTAGCACCCAGCTATCTTCTCTCTACCATTACTGTCATAATTCCTGGCAATTTGAACATCCATATAAAAAAAGTCTCCCAAAATCCTGGCCTGTTGTTTTCTTAATTTTCTCAATTCCATCAATATACTCCATGTGGGCCACCCACTGCCACGGTCATAGTCAGGATCTTGTCACCACCATCATCTGACTACAAGCTCCTACCTCTCCAGCTTCCCTCAAGAACCTCCAACCCAACATTCTGCAAGAGCACTGGAAGCACTCATCAAGTGAAAACCTCTTCCTCACCATCCACCATCCATGGTTAAATATCATGTTTCGGTGCTATAATCACTCCCTGGAAAACACTCTTTAAATGCTTTGTTCTTTCTCCCTCCATTCTACTTGCCCTACTTGTCCAACCCTAATAAATTCTTACTCTGCTTCTAATCCCAAGTAGCTAAACCTCTCCCTAGAAATGGAGTAAAATAGAGTTCTGCTACTTGGTCCAATTTTGGACCAAAAATATCAAATGGCAAACAACACTGCCCATCAAGTCCCATTAATTTCTCTGGTACACTTGTTCTCCCCTCTGCAAGATGCTCATTCTCTATTACCTCTCCGTTACCTCTCCTACTTGAGGTAACTTCTTGTATCCCTCTACTTGCTTCCCTTTCATACTTGAGAACCCAGACGCTATCAGAGAAGAACTACCTCTCTCACCCTCCTACCACCAATGCATTAATCCAGCTACATATGAACCAATACACTGTGTTTTCTCCGGTCAACAGGGAGGAAAATTCCTTGCTTCCACATAAGCCATTTAAGAACTGCATTCCTAAAACCATCCTTGATCTCTTCTAACTCTTCAAGCCCCCTCTTTTACCCGGATCATCAACATCAGCACAGAAATGTGTTTAAGATCACCCATCTTAAGCAAAACAATGTCCTTGACCTATGTTCTCTGCCAGCTCCCATCTCATTTATCTCTCCACAAAACTTCTCTCAAGAGTTGTCTTGACATATAATCTACACATTCTCACTTGCCATTCTCTCAACTTACTTTGATTGTGGTTTCATACTACTTTTTCTTATCATACATATTATATAGGAGGGAAACAGAATATGGTTGTTGGACTTTGACCTCTTGAGTTCCAATCCCTGTTCTGTGACTCACTAGGTAAAAAAGCAGCATAACTTGTCTGTCTCAATTTCCTCAGCTATAAAATGGGGCTAACAAAAGTAACTGTCTCATAGGGTTGTTGTGAGGAATAAAAAAGTTAGCACACATAAAAGCACACCGAATACTGTTAGCAATACAGAAAGTATTCAACATTGAGGTCAATGATGGCCTTCCTTCATCTTACCACAGCCATTTATAAAGGCTCTTTCCAGCTCTTCCTTATCTCTGAAGCAGCACTGAACAGACTTCATAACTCCTTGCTTCAAACACTTCCCATGTCGGGCACCTGGGTGGCTCAGTTGGTTGGGCGACTGCCTTCGGCTCAGGTCATGATCCTGGAGTCCCGGGATGGAGTCCCGCATCGGGCTCCCTGCTCGGCGGGGAGTCTGCTTCTCCCTCTGACCACCCCCCTCATGTGCTCTCTCTCTCTCAAATAAAAAAAAAAAAACTTTTAAAAAAAAAAAAAAAAAAACACTTCCCATGTCTTCTGGGACATCATACCCCACTGGGTTTCCTTCGACTTCACCAAATGCTCCTTTACAGGATCCTTGCTGGCTGTTCAATTTCTAAATATTGGGATACTGAGCCCTCTCTTTTTTACACCTAAACCCTCCCCAGGTAACCTGATCCAGTCCTATGCTTTCAAATACCACCTACATACTGATGTGGCTTAAATTTGTGTCTCCAATCCTGGCTGCCCCCTGAGCATCAGGCACAAATATCTAACTGCCATCTCCACCAGGTTATTAAGTTGGTACTATAAACCAGTCAGAATACTTAAGGACTCCTCTCTCATCTCAGCCATGCATCTGCTCCTACCACATCTTCTGATTTCTATAAGAGTTATCATCATTCACCCAGTTGATCAGGCCTAAAAACTAGAAGTCCTATCTGATTTTTCCTCCTTCCCTCAACCTGACACCCAAATGTTAGCAGTCCTGCTTGTCCCACTGCCAAAATATATCCCAAATCCATCTCTACTTCCTACCATGCTGCTGCTGCCACCTTACTCCAAACTATCATGATTTTTTTCCTGGATACTGCAAAATCTTCCCCGAGTTTCCCTGCCTTGATTCTTTGTCCCCAACAAGCTAATTTCCTCACAGCAGCCAGAGTAATCTCCAAGTATAAATCAGATCACATCAATTCCCTCCTTAAAACCTTCCAGATGCTTCTCAATACAATTTGAATAAAATCTGAACTAGTGAACTCAGGATATGTGATCTGACCCTCCAACCATAACTCCTACTATTTTCCCCATCACTTGCTCCACTCCAGGCACACTGGCTTTTCAAACATAGCAAATTCATTTCTTTCTTTTTTTTTTCTTTATAGATTTATTTATTTGAGACAAAGAGAGAACACAAGCGAGGCGGGGGGAAGGTATAAGGGGTGGGCAGAGGGAGAAGCAGACTCCCTGCTGAGCAGGGAGCCCATTGTGGGGCCCAATCCCAGGACCCCAAGATCACAACCTGAGCTGAAGGCAGATGCCCAACCAACTAAGCCACCCAGGTACCCCGCAAATTCGTTTCTACTTTAGGGCCTCTCTACTGGCTGTTCCCTCTGACAGGGAATCTCTTTCCCCAGATTTTAGCAAGGCTAAGCTGCATGTTACCACCTCAGAGAAGCCCATCCATCTAAAGTAGCACTTCCTCCTCCACCCAGTTACTATTTAGCCCAATATTCTGTCTTATTTTCTTTATAGCATCCAGAGCCAAATAAAATGCTGTTTGTTTACATGTTTAATATGTTTCCTATCACTGTCACATAAGATCCCATGGGGTGAAGGGGGCCCTCTTATTCACAGATGAACTCCAGCACCTAGAATACTAACTAGCCCATAGTAGGTATTCAGTAAGTATTAATTGAATCAATCTGAAGAAAACGAAAACAGTATTCACTTTTTACTTTTAGCCTAGGGGTAAATGAGCACTGACAAATACTGACAAGTTAACTTACTGTTGGTATATCCTCAGTCAGGACCGGTACATTAACCGGTTATTATATAAATCGATTATCACTAAAGAAAAAGAATATTGGTACATCTCATCAGAATTATCATACAAAAAAGAAACAAACTTGCATTTTTAGGTACTTCCACTCACTATTTTGTAACCTCATGTTAAGTTTTAAATTAGATAAGGTATTCAACACTGAAAAAAAACGAGGCATCTTCCAGACACGTAGATATACAGCCAGGACTCACAGACAGATCTACAATACCTGTGCTCTTTCTATCAGATCATGATTTTGTTGACATTATAGGCTAGCCAGATATTTCAGAGCACTTCCAATCACAGTGATAGTAGAAGTCAGAGATATTTTAAAAACCTCAACAGAAATTTCAAATGTTATAGTTTGTAATGCCTAAAATATCAAGTACCCTGACATCAAGAAAAATGGATTCAGGTTTAAAACACTAATCTCCTGGTAATCAGGTATGTTGATTGAAGCTTTAGATTAATAAAATGGGATTTTAATAATAAATGAGTTTGGTAGTCAAAATCTTTTTATAATGGATCACTGGAGTAGTAAAACAGGACATCACACATCCATAAGATCAAGTCCAAATTCTGCAGCATACACAGAGCCTTTTTACTCTGACCCCCGCTCTCTCCCAGCTACTTCTCTCTGCATGTCCATGACCATGAGTATGGTCAGCCTCCTGACCATTTGGAAAATCCCTGTCTATATTTTACAAGCTCAAATGTCACCTCCTCTTTGTAGACGTTCTTAATCCCTTCATAGCCTGAACTATCTCTCCTCTATGTTCCCAGATGAACTTTGAACTTGATTTTAAGCTTCCCATTACAGTATTTAGTCTGTTACAGGTTTTCCTGGCTAAGCTGTAAATGTTGACTGAATTAAAGAAATATGCCATTTAAATTCCTAAATCAATATGCAAAACATCTGTCACAGAGTAAATGTTCGATTATAGTAGTTCCCCCCCTTATCTGTGGGGATACGTTCCAAGACCCCTCTCTGGTGGATGCCTGAAACCACAGATAGTACCAAACCCTATATATACAGTTTTTCCCTATACATACACACCTATGATGAAGTTTAACTTCTAAATCAAGCACAGTAAGAGAATAACAATATAGAACAATTATAATAACATACTGTAATAAGTTATGTGAATGTGGTCTCTCTCTCAAAATACTTATTGTACTGTACTTTCCCTTCTTTGGGACTACGGCTGACCACGGGTAACTAAATCCACAGAAATCAAAACCACAGATAAGGGGGGGGACTATTGTTAATATTGGTCAAACTAATTATTAACTGAACAAAAAGGCTGATTAGAATTAGGGTTATAGTTAAAAGTTGCCTAAATGACTTAATCTATGTGTAAAATTGAAGGTTTCTTAAATACAAACATATATAAAACCCCCAGGAATTCAGGCCTATGTATGCTTTGTTTTTAACCAACTTTATCGCTACTCTGGCTAACTGTACATTTTCCCTACACAGGTGAATTTGTTCAAGGGAATGATCACCTGGTAATATCACTGTGTCTAAGAGGTTCTGAGAAGGATGGTCAAGCCTCTAAATCTCACCAATATTCTGACCCAGTGAACCCTACTGACTCCTCCCAAACTGTTCTCTGCTTAGAAGTGAATTTTCCTAGATCTCTGATGACATGAATACCCTTCAAAGATCCTATTGCTGTTTCTTTGCGTTGGTCATCACCACTGTACATTCATCACCAGAAACTTGACAGATGACAAACCTAGCAAAAACATGGAATATGCTCTAAACAGGTATCATTTTTAAATGAACTTACTGAACTTTATATTGCCACAACAAATCTTCATTTCTTGATGTTTCCTAAAAAAGATACAGACTTTTAAAATTCAGTAAAAAGTGCTGAGTGTTATTTTAGTAATCCTTGGAACTACTTTCCTTAATATGTATTTACCAATAAGATCTCAGCTTCAGTAAAATACCACTGAACCTTTAACATTAAAAAATAATGCACTGATAATCTTAATTTCAAAACTAACCACCTAATTATAATTGTACCAAGTTTAGCAAAATATTATTAGTGTCTCAAGATTGCTACGTACCAATCTAAGATCTGGAGCATATAACAATGTTTTAAAATTTCCCTTTCAAAAACTCAACCTTCATTTCTTTGTAATAAAACATGCCTCTAGTTAGTTATTTAAAAATATTTACAAAGGAAAAATACACCAAAAGTTATCAACAAAGACTGTTTTTGATTTCTGTAGGAGTCTAACCCATTTAAATTCTTCTAAGAGTTATCTTGAGTATGCAGTTTAGAAAATGCTTGTTTGAACAATTTAAGCTTACTCTTACTATGTTCATAAACAAATAAACACAGAGTATGAAAGAACACAACACAAATTGTTGGTTTTATTGGTATTACAATGTAGTTTTAACACAAGGTAAATATAAACACAATAGTTAGATATTCAGTCACTTATCCTGTGAACCAAAATGCCAAGATCAACCTTGAAGGACTTATGAAAATGAAAATGTATAAAGCATCTTCTTCAATTAGCTCTAAGGACAACATATACGAATGCAAAAATGTGAAAGTGTCAATAATCACATCAAATGTTCAGCTGTTGACTGAGGAGTAAAAAACGATTCTACTTTTAAAATTAAATAGCTTCAAGTAAAAGCATGCAATTTTCCACACCCACTATCTTTGTATTCTGCACAGAGTTCCAAGGCAAAGATTGCTTCTGGCTTTCTGAACCACCAGAGAGGATGATGACCTGCGTGGCTGACTTATCACAGGCCTTTTAGTCTTCTTTCCTGATAGGTCCTTAGCTTCTTTGGAAGGAGGCATATGAATGGGTTTCCATGGAATTGGATTATAAAAGGCTGGTTCTGGGTAAGAATTTCCACTGTAAAAATCTAAAATTATTAAAAAGTCAGAACAAAACAAAACAAAAAACTTTTTGAGATCAAAGAAACTACTTATTTTTAAATTCCTAGAAAAATGTTACAGTATCAAAAGGGCAAAAATATCACTGACAAGCCGATTTAATTCATTTAAAATTTGAACTCTAACATATTTTCAAACAAGTAACATTTTTCAAATACAGTAAGTATTGCAGCAAAAATTAAAATATAAATGATAATTCTATAAGTCCAAAGAGTGTTGTCAAAATCTATATACATAAAAACTCATACAAAATTTTTATTAAGAAATTACTTTTAGAACCCTTAAACTGGGACGCCTGGGTGGCTCAGTCATTAAGCATCTGCCTTCAGCTCAGGTCATGATCTCAGGGTCCTGGGATCAAGCCCCACATCGGGCTCCCTGCTCAACAGGAAGCCCGCTTCTCCCTCTCCCACTAACCCTGCTTGTGTTCCCTCTCTCGCTGTGTCTCTGTCAAATAAGTAAAATCTTAAAAAAAAAAAAGAACCCTTAAACTGATCAAAATCTTCATTTTCTTAACTCAGTCTAGGAAACCACTGATTGTGTACTAGTTTTCCCTAGTCAGACACTGAACTTTAGAGAAAAAAAAGGTATACTGCATTATAGCTAAAGTGAATCAAAACTCTTGTTCAGAATCACTGGAATTCTAAATTATTATCAATCAAATTAATCAATTTCATAATTATCACTATAATTTTGATTAAGAATAGTAAAGCATTTGCAGACAAATGTTTATTAGAACAAAACTCATTAAAAATACAAAAAACTTAATAAAACAATCCATTATTGTAGCAAACAACTTCTAGTCAATATGTATCTTCCCACCTAATGTTTTAACTTTACTAATCAATTGTTTGGTTAAAACCACTGCTTATTCCTCTTTTTTTTCAAACAGAAAAAGAGAAAAGAAAGGAGCAGACCATGCCTAGTGCCTAGTAGCTGTAATGGATGACTTTTGTGACACGTAGGAGAGGCCTAAACCCTGACAGCAGGAATGTCGTTCAGACCCTGGCAACCCACTTTGACTGCATAGATATGTCAACACACACTTCACCAAGATGGTCAAAACAAAGTCTGGAATATGTTCTATTGTGTGAACAGAACAGAATGGGAGTATTTTTAATAATAAATCACTTAAACAAGTGAAGGCAGCTGTCAGCAAGGTATGAGCTTCCAACATGAAGTACAAAGAAAAACATGCACTGCCATTTATAATCAGAGCAAGCCTAAAGGCCAACCGGTTTTTTGTCGGGTTCATGTGCTGCCTAGTATTCCACCCTGCAAAAGGAATGTGCCAAAGACATCGGAAGCTCTGCCTAAGAGACGGTTAGAAGAAGAGGAGGAAAAATGACCTCTTAAATATATCCTCATTAAGGCTTCAAAAACCAAAAATATAAGAAAGTTCTATGTGTTTCTTAGTGGCAGAAATCATTACTTTGTAACTACTGCCTTTAAAATATATCTGATTTATAGAAGAATGACAAAAAATTTGTAGTATCTCTATAGGAACACAGTGTGTTACAATCTTCCAGAAAATAGTAATTTGAAAGAAAAATGATTTTTACACATTTCTATTTCTGTCAAAAGGAAACATAATGTATAATATTTGCTCTTGCAAGCCATATTTATGTAAGCCACATAACATAAAAACCAACCTGTAAGTTTTCCATTGGCATAACCATAGCTCTTTGCAGCTGGACGAGGTTTATTTTTTGCATTTTCCAACCATTCCTTAAACCTTTTCTCTGCTATTTCCTTTTTTTCCTGTAATTCAGCTTGCCGTTGTTTTTCTTTTTCCTTAAAATGACAAGACCAAAAAATCTCTAGTGATGTTCTATAACCAAAAATTCTATTCTAATTCCACTCTTTTCCCCAATAGCTTCCCACCCCAATGGCTTACTAGTCATAAATACTAAATCATATTTCTATAATTTGATAACAAAATTAAACATGATCAGGGATGTAATCTAAAGGTGGCTGCTTGTAAACAACAATAAGACATCAAACCCAAGAAGAAAAAAAGCAGTTCACTGTTTTAAAATAGACAGTAATCTACAATGTAATAAGACTTTCATAAAAGTGCATTAAAAAATATTTAAAAGCATAAACCATGAAAAAAAGTTTGAACCTGACTGAAAATATATCAACAGGCTTATAAATATTTCTCAACCTAAGAAAACCACAAATGCATATTCATTTCTGAAACTTCCACATGGTATAAATAAGTAGGGATAGCTTCATGTATTTATTTTATGCTAAGGTGGTGCCAATTTTCTATTAGAAACTTTTTATACAATATAGTTGGCACATATAAACACTAAATCCATATATTCCAACTGGTCACTTTAATAAAAATACCTTTTCTTTCTTCTTCTTTTCACATTCTTCAGCATTTTTCTTCTTTAACCATTCTTGGTATTTTTCTTTTGCCTTTTCTTGCAAATGTTCTTTCTCCAATTCCTTTGCTGCTTTTTCCTCCATTTCCTTATTAATTTTTTGTTCCCTTTCCTTTCTTTTCTTAAATAAAAAATGAAGGAATTTTAATTGGAATATCTGTAATTATGCCCATAAAAGCAAGGAGTATTACAGCCGTTTTCTATACTTCAGTTATTTCTTAAAAGAGGTGGTAACACAGTGGTTGACACAATGTAACTTATGAAAATATATAACATACCTGCAATCCCCTGGTCAATTTTAGTCTACCAGCTTTGCTGTAAGTTTCACGATGACAGTAACAAAGACCTTGCCCACCAAAGTATACTCAAGAGCGTGTGCCACTGCTAAGTAAACAGTAGGTGCTTGATAAAGATTTGTTGATTAATGAACAGAAATTACAACCTGTTAGATTGTTCTGAATTTTGTATTTTTTAGTAGATGTTTACCTTCACTCTAAAATAGGAGCCATACATTTCCTGACAGTTTGCCAATACAAATACTTAGATACAATCTTTGCCATCTGTGAGCTACAGAGGACCAAAAAAAATAACATTTTGGACCATTAAATACTGTTATAAGGGCACATACAGACAAATCTCTAGTTCTAATTCTTGTAAATCCTACATAGACCAGAGGTTGGCAAATTATGGTCCCCAGACTAAATATGGTCCTGTATTTGTAAATAAAGTTTTATTGAAATATGGCCAAACCCATTTATACATTTGTTGTCTATGGCTGTTTTTGCACCACAACAGCAAAGTTGAAGAGCTACAACAGAGACTGTATGGCCTAGAAAGCCTAAACTATTTATCTGGCCCTTTACAGAAAAAAATTTGTCTATGATTCAATGTTTTTTTCCTTTTCATTCAGAAGATAATTTACCAACCCAGCTACATTTTTTTTTTAAAGATTTTATTTATTTATTTGACAGAGAGAGAAACAGCGAGAGAGGGAACACAAGCAGGGGGAGTGGGAGAGGGAGAAGCAGACTCTCTGCGGAGCAGGGAGCCCGATGTGGGACTCAATCCCAGGACCCTGGGATCATGACCTGAGCCGAAGGCAGACACTTGACTGAGCCACCCAGGCGTCCCCAACCCAGTTACATTCTAAATAAACCAATAACATGGCTTACTCTCCTTATCAAAGGTTTAGAAAATAATGTGCAAGGCATAAGTGTAAGCAGTACAAATGCCAGATGCGTTACCCTTCCTGGAGCAAAAGAAATATGACCGAAGAAAAAAATTCTTCCCCTGAAAGCATCTTGTAGAATACTTTAATATAAGCAATTCAAGTAACATCCAAGTAATAAACATCAGTTACATACAATATACATCAGATGCTATGCAGGAAACACAGGTCTTAAAATTCAAAGCCTGGAGCGCCTGGGTGGCTCAGTCATTTGAGCAACCAACTCTTAGTTTCGGCTCAGGTCATGATCTCAGGGTCGTGAGATTGAGCCCCATGTGGGGCTCCGCTCCACTGCTTCTCTCCCTCTCCCTCTGCCCCACCCCCTGCTCTCTCTCTTGCGTGCACTCTCTCTCTCTCTCTCAAATAAATAAATCTTAAAAAAAAAAATCAAGGCCAAGTCAGTCCCCAAGATGCTATGTGTATTTCTGTCTTGCTGGGCAGCCAACAGCTGCAAAAAGGAATCCTTTCTTGCTGAGAACCCAATTTCCATTAAAACAGTACTGGACTTTACTTCATACTGTCAGAAAAGCTACAAGATTAAAAAGGATCTTGTAGTATATCTTGCTCACTGTCTGACTCATGAGACTCCTTCACAACCTCATCAACAAGGAGTCATCAGTCCCTACATTGTCTTTAATTATAACAGCTAACATTTATTGAGTGTTGACTCTTCCTATTACTTCTGTACATACTTTATACATATGTACCAAGTCAATTCTTATAACCACAATATGAGGTAGGCACTATTATAATCTCAATTTACAAATGAGGAAATGAGGCACAAAGAAGTTAAGTCATTCGCCTAAAGTCACACAGATTTGGTAAGTGGCAGATCACAGATCATACAGACACTGAAATAAATGTTAAAAATAATTTTATGTCAGGGCACCTGGGTGGCTCAGTCGTTAAGCAGCTGCCTTCGGCTCAGGGCATGATCTCAGGGTCCTGGGATCGAGCCCTGCATCGGGCTCCCTGCTCAGTGGGAAGCCTGCTTCTCCCTCTACCACTCCCCCTGCTTGTGTTCCCTCTCTCGCTGTCTCTCTCTGTCAAATAAATAAAATCTTTAAAAAAGAAATTATGTCAATTAATTCAATTTAAATGAAATTAAATTAATAACATTCCTTAAAATATATCATTTTCCAAAACTGATTCAAAAAAGAAAATAGAGTATCTGAATAACCCTCTACTTGTAAAAATAATTCAGAAATTAAAACTTTCCCACAAAGAAAACCCCAGGCTCTAATAGCTTCACTGCCAGATTCCATCACTTATTTAAGAAATAATACCAATTACTACACAAAGAATTTCAGAAAATACAGAAAAAAGGAACACATCCAAACTCATTTTAAGAGCCCAGTATTATTCTGATATCAAAACCAGGCATGGAAGTCATAATATACTAACAGGAATAACGCAAGATAACTGTTCTTATCATCAAAAACAGGAAATTCTTAGGGATACATTTAACAAAAGATGTATAATACCACTGTACCTTGAAAACTAAAAAACATTACTGAGAGAAATTAAACATGACCTAAATAAATAGAAAGAAAAATCATGTTTATAGATTTAAAATTTGATATTACTAAGATAGCAATTTTCTCCAAAATGATCTATATATTTAATGAAATCACAATAGTGTCAGGCATTATTAAAGCAAACATAATCAGAGAAATTCATAAGCTGATTCTAAATTGTATATGGAAAGACACAGAGTAACTAAAAAAAATTCTGAAATAGAGGCAAAAAGATGGAAGATTTACACTAATTAGAAGAATTATAAATTCAATAATTATAAAGCTATAGTAACAGGTTAGTGTGGTACTGGCACAGGACTAGATCAAAAGGAGAGAAAAGAGTCCAGAAATAGACCCATACTTATATGGACAACTGATTTTTTTTTTTTTAAAGATTTTATTTATTTATTTGACAGAGAGAGAGACAGCGAGAGCAGGAACACAAGCAGGGGGAGTGGGAGAGGGAGAAGCAGGCTTCCCGCAGAGCAGGGAGCCCGATGTGGGACTCGATCCCAGGACCCTGGGATCATGACCTGAGCCGAAGGCAGACGCTTAACGACTGAGCCACCCAGGCGCCCTGGACAACTGATTTTAAACAAAAGTGCCAAGGTAATTAAATAGGGAAAAAGATTATCTTTTCAACAAACAGTGTTAGAACAATTGGACATCCATATGCCAAAAAAAAAAAAAAATGAACCTTGACCCTTAACTCGTACCACACATTAAAATTAACTCAAAATACACATATAGGTAAAAACTAAAGTTCTACAACTTCCCGAAAAAAAGAATAGAGAATATTTTTACATATGTGGTATAGGCAAATGTTTCTTAAATAGGACACAAAACCCACAAGGTACAAAAAAAATTTTTAAATATGGAACTTTATCAAAATTTAAAACTTCTCTTTTAAAAAGTTACCATTAAGGAAAATTAAATGGGAAGAAATACTTGCAATACATACATGTGATAGGACTTAAAGGAATATATAAAGAAATCGTACAACTTATGAATAAGACATACAATTCTTCCACAAAATGGGCAAAAATTTAAGCATAAAACAAAAACAGGAAATGAGATGTAGAAATGGTTGATAGCATTATAGACTGAATCGTGTTGCCCAAAATTCTTATGTTGAAGCCTTAACCCTCAAAGTGACTATGTTTGGAGACAGGACCTTTAAAGAGGTAATGAAGGTGATTAAAATCATAAGGGTAGGGCCCTAATCCCATAGGACTGGTGTCCTTAAGAAGAGACATCGGGGATATTCATGCAGAGAGAAGGGCATATGAGGGTATGGAAAGAAGGCATCCATCTTGCAAGCCAACGAGAGAGGCCTCAGGAGAAATCTTCGCTGATAACCAGCATTTTAGACTTCTGGCCTTCAGAACTATAAGAAAATAAATTTCTGTTGTTTAAGCCACCCATTCTGTGGTATTTTGTTGTAGCAGCCCTAGTAGATTAATACAACAAGCTTATGAAAAGATGCTAAGTTTCATTAGATCTCAGGGAAATGAAAATTAAAACAGCAATGACATACCACCACATAGTCACTAGAATGACTTAAACTGAAAAAGGCTTGAAAATATCAAGTTTGGCAAGGATGTGGTGCAACTGGAACTTTCATACAATAGTGGTGAAAATGTAAAATGATACAAGCACATTAAAAAAGTTTGGCAGTTTCTTTTAAACACATACTTACCATACAACCTGGCAATTCAGTTCCTAAGCATTTATCCAAGAAATGAAAACAAAGGTCCACAGCACGACTTGTACATCAGTGGTCATAAAATTTTATTCGTAATACCCCAAAACTGAAAACAACCATTTTTCCATCAACTGGTAAATGGATATACAATTTGTGGCACTGCACAGAATAGAATACTACTCAACAATAAAAAGGTACAATCTCAATACTAGGAAATTTTAAAAACAAAAGAGGCCCAACTCAAAAGAATATATATTGTACGATTCCATTTATATGAAATTCTAGAAAAGGTAAATCTAATCCACAGAAACAGAAAGCAGACTAATGGTTTCCTTGGAGCTGGGACTACCTGGGGGTAGGGCGCAGGGGTTGAATGCCAAGGGACACAGAAAGTTTTTGGAGTGACAGAAATATTCTATATCTTGACTGTGGTGCTGTTTATTACATAGGTACATAACTTTGTCAAACCTCATCCAAATTAAGATAGGTCTATTTTATTGTATGTAAATTAGAGCTCAATGAAGCTTCTTTTAAAACATCCAAAAGACTTTCTGTAAACTTAAGCTGGAGAAGAGAGAACAGAATGCCCTTAGTTAGCACAAGGAGGCAAGCGCAGGCCCTGAGAGGAATGCACTAGGACAGAGCGGCCAGCTACTAAGTGGCTTCAGATTTTCTGGCACTCCAGGCCTACACCACACAGAGCACAACAATCAATCTTCCCTTTTGTAAGATGCAGCCCTCAGAGAACCTTTGTTTCTTGCAACTGAAGGAAACTAACAAAATAACTGGCTACTTAAAAGTTTCTGAACTTCTGTTTTGGTTCCTTCAGTAGTATCTGGAACACAGTAGAAGTGCTGACTGCATGAATGATGCATTGGGTAACACTGTTATCATATGCTTTATCAATCTGAATTAATTTTTTACATTGAAAAATCAGTTCCATGTTTTGAGAATTAAAAGTGATTTTATTTTTAACTATTTTTTAAAACAATGAAGGTAAATAAGGCCCTTTCACAACAAATGTGATAACACACTGTAAAAAAAAAAAATGAATTAGTATGGCCACACAAATGTAAGAGTACCAGATGAGATAAGCCATTTATTTGAAAAGGATTTAACAATTTAGTGTCAGAAGAAACCTACTTTGCTAATGGATACATAAATTCTTTTTGTCTGATTTTTTGATAGAACACAGCGAAAATGACTTAGAGAAAATTATGTGCCAGATATAGCTAAAATGTGAATGAAGCTAGAGGCAGCAGAGACCACACACCATGAAATGTAAACAGAGATGCCAGACAGGAAGAGAAGAACCAGGAGAGCAGTCTTTACATAGAGAGGTAAATCTAACTGAGACTGAAAGAGGAAATCTGATAGGTCTGAAAGAAAAAAAAAACATACAGTAATCAATTATTCCTTAACTTGTACAAGAGTTCTGCAGAATAAATAAATTTAATTTCTCAGAGCTTATTTTTGAACCATTCTCATACTTATGGAATCTTGCTTTCAATAATTGGTGATTTATGTCAGGACAAATCATTTCCATCCAAAAGAAAAAAAAATTTTTTTCTCAAATAACTGGATTAGATCTACTGACACTAATTAAAATAGAGACTATATCATCTCTCAGCAGTATCTTACATTCTTAGACAAATAACAATTATGTTTGGCATGGTAAAATGAGCTTAATGGAGTTAGAAGATAAGAGAAGCTTTTAGAGGAGAGAGCATACTATTCTGTACATGTAAAACTGTTTTGTTTTATAGCTATAAACTACACAAAGTATCACACAGACCTTGCAAATAGTCACACAGACTTATTCTGATTTGGGCACTGATTCACAAAGAACTTTCTTATTGTATTATGGAATGAAGCAAACTTAAAAATAATGATTTACTTCTGAAATAAAGAACAAATACATTTACGGTTATAACACACATATGTCCAGCCAATTTTCTTCTTACAATACCTGGATGACAGAAGCTACATCATCTTCAACTTACTGAAATTATTGACCAGGTACTCTTACTAATGCCACTGAACATTAAATTCAATAATAGTTAAGGACAATTAGAATTAAAAATTTAAAACTCTGTCTTATAATCTAAACATCTGACTAAACTCATAAAATTGGATCAAATAATAAAAGCAGTATTATTCTAAATATGTGAAAATTACAATAGAAAACAGATAAAAAGGTATTTTCAAAATTTCTAATTTGTGATCCAATAAAAGAATGTATTAAAACTGGAAGATAACAGATTTATTCATTCATTCCAATAACAAATGCTTACTGATCTTATAATAGAGGAAAAAGTCATAAAAAAATAATTCTTACCCTTAACTGCCTTAAAATTAAAAGTAAAGACATATGCATAATCCAAAATAGCAACGAAACATATACAAAATACAAAGAGATATAAATTGAACCAGGATTCAGAGAAGGAAAGAGTTTCTATTTCTAGGATGTGATCAGTGAATGATTCATGTAGGAAATACTTTGAGTTGGATAATAAGGGAAAGGTACGGTGGAGGATATAATGAGATTCCATGCTAATGAAGTATAATATAAAAAAATAAGGAAGTGAGAAACAGAATGGAAATGTTCTCAAAGTTTCTCATGAATACATACCCCCGGGGAGTGGGGAGCACAGTCTATTGCTTGGGATTTCTCTGAAATCTACTGTGTATCTTAAAAATAATGTAAAATTTATATTCTATCCCCATTAAATATCTATGCTTGCTTTAACATGAAAATTACATTTTTCCTCCCAAAAATTTTCAGTAAAACTAATACTCTAAGAAGATGGACCATGATTATCCTATGTGTGCTCCCAAAAGAATGCCAGTAAGAAGCAACAGCGTAAGATGAAGAGAACCACAGGTGGAAGAAGACATGGCTCAGAGAGCAGACTAGTAGATCTTTAACCAGTCAGGCTAGAATTGTTAAAACATTATTTAGAGGACAGCAGGGAATCATAAAAAATATATTTTGAATTGGGGAATGACATTCAACTTTTTCAGCAACATCAGTCTGGCAAAGGCACAGAGGATGGATCATTCACTCAACAAATATTTTTGGGCATCTACTATGTGTCAGGCACTGACCCAGCTGCTGGAGAACTGAATAAAAGAGACAAAAGTCTCTGGTCTTATAGAGCTTACATCCAGTATGGGGAAATAAACAGTAAATAAGTTGAAAGATGTAATGAGACCAGACAGGAAGAGACTGCAAACAGGAGAGTGGTGACAATAGAGGAAAGGTGATGTCAGGGGAAGTCACAAACAACAGAATAACTCTGATTATGCCTAGGTGACTGAGATGACAGTAGTACTGATAACAGAAATCAAAGGAGAATGGGCAAAAATGGGTTGTTATAGATTTGCAGGCTCAGAGGTGCCTGCCAACCTAAGAGATGGAAGTCCAAGACCCCAGGAAGTCAGACCGAGATCCAGACTCCGTGACTACCTGCAGCAAGATACCAGGAAGCCACGTGAGGGAAAAGGGAGAGAAGCAGAGAACAAAGGGTAGAAGACTGAGACTTGATAAATGTCCGTGAAGGCAGGGGGAAAAAAAATCAGGTCAAAGAATGAATCTAAGAGAAAATAACAAAAACCTAGGTTATGAGGAGTAGATGAAAAGAAGACTTTGCAAAAGAGCTGTCAGTATGTGGGTGCAGATTTTTTTTCCTCCTTACCTGTTCATTCTTTTTCTGAACCCATTCCTTGTGCTTTTCTTCAGCAATTACCTTTCTTTTTTCACGTTCTTCCATTTCTTTTCTTTTTTCTAGCTGTTGATTTAATTCCTATGGATTTTTATTCAAACAAAGGCAGCATTTAATAGAAGTACTCAAATCACATATTAAAAACAAGGCTGACATTAACCAAATTAAACAAGAATATAATTTCCTTTATAGAAAATACACCATTAGTGACAATAACTTACTTACTTAAGTAACTAGTCCATGATGAAAAGAAAGCATTGGTAAAAACTATAAGTCATTTTTTAGAAATGCAAATAATTGCTTGGCAGCAAAACACTAGTTTCTTAGACTAAACTTCAGCTAAATTACCCTCATTGAAATCAACTTTCCCACACATAAATTTTGGCATCACTGTATGCTATTGGCAGAAGCTCAAGAGAATTGCAACTTTTTTTAGTTATAAAAAGCTTCTAGATTCTTAATGCAGATAAAGGATAGAAGTTAAATAATCCCTAAATTAAAATTTTGATTTACAGTTAACCAAAGAAGAAATGTAAAGAAACGATTCAATTTTCTTAAAGGAAAAAAAATCCTGATTTTTCTTCACTGATTTTATAGCTGCTGGAGTGTAAAACAAAACCACATTCATATCCCAGATTATTTAACTGCCTTGCTGTCACTCGAATCTACACGTTTGGGCATTTCCTCAAGAGAAAGAATGTAGAAGGTATGGCCAAATAAAACTTCGAACTGAATGCCACCACTCTGTCACTCATCAGTTAAATTACTGCATTAGTTGAGAATGCTGTTCAAACTAGACTCCTAGGACTCTACTGCCATAATTACTGGTTATTTTTCTACTCTCTCCTTAGATACTAATAATCAGATACTTTTATATATCTTTCATTGGACCTCACTCCTCCTCCCCATCCCTCCCTTTCCCGAAGACCTACCTACTTGAGCGTGGGTACTAGTGGAAAAGCCAATTTTTCAACTCTCAGATAATTCCAGTGTTAAGTGAAATGAAGATAAAACTTGACACCAAGAACATATCTTTTGGACTTTAGAACAACTGGTCACAGGATGACCTCTCATGTCTTCCATGACCTCTCATCCTAAAATTCTGCTGCACAGAAAACAGCTGCCCTCACTCATTCAGAAAGTCTTCCAACTTTTAAACACTATACACCCCTCAACCCCTCACAAAGTAAAATATCCATCTGGTTTTTAAAGGGATTTATTCATGACCTCTGCAGAGGCTATGCCTTGATTATTCACTTAATGCTTTTTTGATGCAGTGTCTACTGCAAAGATAGCAAGAACTAGATACAGATGAAAATCCAGACATCTCCAATCTAATGTGATTCTACATACACAAAAGAATTAAAGCACTGCATTGCGAAGAGTTGTGTATAACAGTTCCAAAAAGGGAAGGGAAGGGAAGATGAGATGAGAAACAGTGTGGACCAGGGCAGTCAGAAATGAGTACCACAGAGAGACAGTGAGGAGATTGCTTGACTAGATGAGGGAGTGGAGGGGGACAACTAGAAAATTAGAGTGTAGTACTAATTAGATTGGAAAAGGTCTTTTGAGACAGGCAGAGTAAATTGAACACTATGAAGCAGGAATACATGGCAAAGGCAATGATTCTGAACCTTTAAAGGCTGCAGACTGCATTTGAAGGAAGGAGAACGTCTCTGAGGAAGCTGACTAGGAGGTTTCCACAGTGCAGGAGTTGTGAGGGGAAGAAGGTTTGAGGAGGAGTGTGTGTATGACAGGCTAGATACAGATCTGACAACCACATATCCAAAATTTTCTAAAACAGTCTTATTTTATTTTCAAGGGAAGTAATTAAACATACAACTAAAAATATGATTGATTATATTTATGTACCCTTTTAAGATTCATCACATAATTAAATTCAAAAATCAGGAAAAAAAAGGAGACTGTGTTCACAAATTTTAGTTCATGTAAGAATTAAAGGTGAAGAGTCAAAAGTACCTAGAAAATGCAAACCTGACCCAAACTATGCTCTACTCTCAGGATGTCTGGTCAAGTAATTTGCTACCCCAGAATACACAACCCCCACCCCCAAACACACACACAAGGCAGCCCCTCTCAGAATTCCCAGCCTGAATGCCTCCACCTGTTTACCACCAGGGTACACCTCTTCCGGACAGAGCCAGTGTCTTCTCCCACAAGGCCCCTAGGATGTCTTCTGGGAGACCCCTGAGTTTCAACAGGATTATTGCTATTTTCCCAAACAGTGAATACTTGATTATGGGAAACCAAAATCCAAAGAGGATCCTAAAAATACATTTTTATTTCAATAACTTTTGCTGACTTTCAAAGAACTTTTCACCACTGAGGGTAACAATCAGGAAAAGTGACAGTTTTGAGTTTCACCAACTCTAAACGCTGCCCTATTTCTTTGTTAAGGGCTGAAATGGCCACAGGCAGGATGGGGGAAAAAAAGAAAAAAGCACCTGGATTATTCACAACCTACATCGTTTTTTATAATTTAGAACACATTGTATTAAAATGTTGCAGTAATGTTAAAAATTAGAATTAACCAAAGATTATAGAGAATTTACAGCAGTCTGCTAGAGAATTTTTTTAAATAATAGAAATTTAAATATAAAATGTATATGATCTACAAAACCAATATGCTAGTTTTTATAATATTAATGTTCAACATTTACTATATCATTCAACATTAGTTACAGATGTAAAAAATTTTGTAAGCAGGTAATTTTGATGGATTAAAATAATTTAAAAAAATTTTTTTTAATTTTCTAAAATAGGGGCACCTGGGTGGCTCATTCGTTAAGCGTCTGCCTTCAGCTCAGGTCATGATCTCAGGGTCCTGGGATCGAGCCCCGCATCGGGCTCCCTGCTTGGCAGGAAGCCTGCTTCTCCCTCTCCCACTCCCCCCTTGCTAGTGTTCCCTCTCTCACTGTCTCTCTCTGTCAAAAAATAAAATCTTTAAAAAATAAAAATAAAAATAAAGAATGAAGGGGGGAAATTGGAGGGGGAGATGAACCATGACAGACTATGGAATCTGAGAAACAAACTGAGGGCTCTAGAGGGGAGGGGGTGGGGGGATGGGTTAGCCTGGTGATGGGTATTAAAGAGGGCATGTGCTGCATGGAGCACTGGGTGTTATATGCAAACAATGAATCATGGAACACTACATCAAAAACTAATGATGTAATGTATGGTGATTAACATAACAAGAAAAAAATAAAGAACATGAAAATTGAAAAAAAAATAAAAAATAAATTTTTTAAAATACTTTTTTAACTAAATCTTAGAGATGTCTGAAACAAATGTCTAAATGTCTGTTGCTGAAATAAAATTTATGAGAAGAGATGATCTTTTTAAGGACCCAATTATCCTTTACATTTTCTTTTAAGTTTTCAAGGAAGAAAATAAGACCACAGGGGTAAGTTCAAAATTAAATACTAAGTCTGACCCATTTATTTCTACAATATATCTTGATATTATGGAAAAAACATTTATTACATTGGAAGCTGAAAGAACCAGGACCCAGTCCCAGCTTTGCCATGAAATGAAATGCTGGCAAAGTTACTTTCTGGCCCTCAATAGGAATCTGAGATGAATTGTTCTTTATGGTTAATAATCTATGCTTTTAATGATATGATTTATAAACAAATTAGAAAATGCAGTAAATTAGGACAGAAGAATAAGAAAAGCATCACTTAGAAAATAAAATAAGGAAAAGGCATGAAAAAAATGTGAATACCACAACAGCACAAAATAAACTTATAAAGTGAGTAGTTGGCCTATATGTTATGACATCCCTAGCATGACTGATATGCTAAGATTTATGCTAAAATATTTTAATTGCTTTAGAATTAAGTAATGATGTAGCCATAAGAAATTTCATACTACGAAATACGTGAAGAGATTTTCATCTTTCAACTAACTATACTCTGCTATATGCAGAGTCATTATGGTAGGGACTTTATAGTCATTATTAATCATTGTGGTAGGGACTTTATAGTCATTATTTTAATCTGTTCTCAAAATATATCTTTAGTAGTTATTATTTCCATCTGCTTTAACACGTAACAATGAACTTTCATTGAATGTTTCCTCTATACTAGGCTGTATCCTCATGTTCACTTAGCCCTCATTAACAACACTATGAAGTGAATATTATTCTTCCCCCTTTCATTGATAAAGAAATTGAGGCACAGCGAGGTTAAGGATATGCCCAAGATCCAAGTTTTGAATCCAGGAAGTACAGCTCAAGAATTTCTGCCTTTAGCCCTCTAGGATTGCCTCTCTAACATTTGGTTTATAAAGAGACTGGGGGCTCAGAGAAGTTGGGAAACTTTCCCAAGGTCACAGAATGGCAAGGCTAAAATTTCAGCCTTGTTCTGTGTGACTCCAAAGCCCAGGCTCCCTTACAAATTTTTTTGTAATTTAATTAACTTCTTTTATTGTATGTTGACTCTAAAAATGACGTGAAGTGGTCCTCCTTTCCTTAACATAACAAGTGAATTCTAGGGCGCCTGGGTGGCTCAGTTGGTTAAGCGACTGCCTTCGGCTCAGGTCATGATCCTGGAGTCCCAGGATCGAATCCCACATCGGGCTACCTGCTCAGCAGGGAGTCTGCTTCTCCCTCTGACCCTCTTCCCTCTCGTGCTCTCTATCTCTCATTCTCTCTCTCTCAAATAAATAAATAAAATCTTAAAAAAAAAAAGTGAATTCTAGTGAGGTTAGAGCTAAAGTTAAATACCATAAACTGAACTCCACTTTACCAATGGCTCACTAGATCAGTGTTTTCCAAACTTTGAGTCCAAAACCAATTTAGTGGGTTATGAGTGGCCTTTAAAAACAAAACAAAACAAAAAAAACAAAAAGAAAGAGAGATTAGCATACCAGGTTTTGCACAAAATTAAGATAGCATTTCAGATACGTACATGTATGGATTTGTGTGTGACATGAAGCAAAGTAGATTTCTCACCATGAACAAAATATTTTGAAAGCCACTGCACTAAATAATGGAATTAGTAATGTTAAAACTTGAGGCTGAGATAAGAGTCTGGGGTCTCAATAATACACACTCATTCTGAAAATAAATGAAAAACCTTTAAGAAGGCTATGAATAGCAATGATGTCAGTAACAACACTAATAAAATACTACCAGTCACATTTTGTCTCATTTAAACCTCACAAAAGTCCTGTGACATAGTTATTATTTTTATTCTTACTGTACAGACAGGAAATTGAAGCAAAAAAGTTTAAACAAGCCCGCCTGGCATCAAATCTTAAGGTCTTTCTCAAGCCCTCTGCCCTTGTAAGAGGAAACAAGTAGTACTGTGTACTTTTCCAGGAATAAATTTATTTTTTAGAATACAAATATCATGCAATAGGGAAACAGAATGCACTGGTTCCTATAGTCATTTGAATCATGCCAAGCCTCCTGAATATGTGACTGCCTGTCTGGTTCAAAATCCATCACAGAAATAATTAGTTTCAAAACTGATACGGAAAATCTATTCCAAGGAAGATCATGGAAGGCAATGCTTTAGATCCAAGGATTTTTATGGCAACATAGTTACTACTAGATTAAACTTAAATATATGACAACAGTGAACCAATTAACTATATTCTAATATATATCCAATACTTATTTTAAAGATTTTATTTATTTATTTGAGAGAGCACGCATGCACATGTGCACATGAGAGGAGGGGCAGGCAGAGAGGGAGAGAGAATCTTAAGCAGACTCCACTCCCAGTGCACAGCACATGGGACTTGATCTCACAACCCTGAGATTCTGATCTGAGCCAAAATCAAGAGTAGGACACTTAACCGACCAAGCCACCCAGGCACCCTATGTCTAATACATTTAAAATATATTTTAATAATCTTAGCCAGCCATTTAGAAATGATGTTGTAAAAATATTTAATGATACAGAAATATATTAACAGTGTAACAGGCAGAAAAAAGGTTACAAAAAAGTTTGATCCCGTTTCTTTAGAAACAAGACATACCCTTCCCCATTCAAATCTAATTGGTTTCTGTGATCAGATAGGGAGAGTTCAGACAGTGAGTCTGGATACTACAGGATGCCAAATCATCCAAATCACTTTAGTTGCTAGTTTCTCAACAGCAAATAGTAAGAGTTAAAAAAAATGAAGGATTCATGTGAAAATGTATCTCACACTACTTTCTGAGTTTGGAGAGTAAGAGTTTAGAGACAATCACAAACACAGAGATGTCCATCAGTGAGGCAGGGGAGCACAGAGAACTGAAAAACCCCGAAAGCCCAGCAAATTCCCATCTCCCCACACGCACTCACTCTAGGGCACATGCTCTGAGTAATATGGGGGTAGATTCTGGTCTCTACTTCAATTTTGGTTTCTCTTTCTTAAAAATTTTACTAAGTAAATGCAGTTCCATTTACTTTAGTTAAACGTATATACAGTGAAGCTCCATTGTATGTGTCTTCATTTACACATTTCTAGATTATTTTTTTTAATATACACACAAGAAAATCTGGAAGGCTATATGCAATAATATTAACCATGGTTACCTTCAGGTGGTGAAATTAGAAATTTTAATGTTCTTAATTATGCTTAGCTGTATTTTCCAAATGTTCTTACAGTGAACATGTATTATTTTTACAATAAGAGTTATTAAAATGGATATAGCAAACATACAAACAAATGGAAAATTTTGTTTTGAGGGATAACAACATAAACATTTTAATTTTGACAGCAGCTCTAATTTGTGAACTCACAGATTAAGCAAAGAGGATACTGTCTAGTTTTACCTCCAGAGCTTTCTGTTGCAAACGGTCACGTTCTTCTTTTTCTTTGCCAACAAACCACACTTCCCATGGTGTCAGGCGGCTTTCTGGTAGGTGCACCTGTTTCTGTTCTTCTTGGTTATCTTCTGATTCAGTCACACTATTCCAAAAGAGAGAACACGTAGCATTTGTACTCAAAACTCTTTGGCTTCACATTCAAAATCACTTAACTATACAGCAAAAGCAGAATTTAATAATATGTTTACAATACTGTGATTTTTATAAATGCATAAATATGAATTAATTATATATAAATATACACTTGAAAATCATGAACAGAAAGTCCAATATTTGAATTGGTTTACCTATCAAACTGCCTTGGAATTCCTTCATCTTCTAAAATCACACTATTTAAAAACCCATTGGAATAACTCACACCCAGTCTATTTGCCTCAATGACAACAATTTTTTATTCTTAAAAATCTCTTCTCTGGACAATTAACTACAAGACATGATCCTAATCATATCCTAGAGCAGACTTTTCCCTTTTCATCCCTTAAATAGTTCAGGGGAAAAAAAGAACATGCATATATATGCAGAGAGAAAGATAACGCAAATGTGTTAACAATTAAGGATTCTGGGTGAAAGGGAACAGAAATTCTTTTTTTCCTTAAGATTTCTTTTTTAAGATTTTATTTATTTATTTGACAGAGAGAGAAACACAGTGAGAGAGGGAACACAAACAGGGGCAGAGGGAGAGGGAGAAGCAGGCTCCCTGCTGAGCAGGGAGCCCAACACGGGGCTCGATCCCAGGACACTGGGATCATGACCTGAGCCAAAGGCAGATGCTTAATGACTGAGCCACCCAGGTGCCCCAAGATTTTATTTTTAAGTAATCTCTGCATCCAACATGGGGCTTGAACTTACAGCCCCGAGATTAAGAATTCCATGCTCATGTCCACAATAGCCAAACTGTGGAAAGAGCCAAGATGTCCATCGACAGACGAATGGATAAAGAAGAGGTGGTATATATACACAATGGAATATTATGCAGCCATCAAAAGGAATGAGATCTTGCCATTTGCAGTGATGTGGATGGAACTGGAGGGTGTTATGCTGAGTGAAATAAGTCAATCAGAGAAAGACACGTATCATATGACCTCACTGATATGAGGAATTCTTAATCTCAGGAAACAAACCGAGGGTTGCTGGAGTGATGGGGGGTGGGAGGGATTGGGTGGCTGGGTGATAGACATTGGGGAGGGTATGTGCTATGGTGAGCACTGTGAATTGTACAAGACTGATGAATCACAGATCTGTACCTCTGAAACAAATAATGCAATATATGTTAAGAAAAAAAGAAAAAAGAAGAAGATAGTTGGGGGGAAGAATGAAGAGGGGGAAATCGGAGGGGGAGACAAACCATGAGAGACGATGGACTCTGAAAAACAAACTGAGGGTTCTAGAGAGGAGGGGGGTGGGGGGATGGATTAGCCTGGTGATGGGTATTAAAGAGGGCACATTCTGCTTGGAGCGCTGGGTGTTGTGCACAAGCATTGAATCATGGAACACTGCATCAAAAACTAATGATGTAATGTATGGTGATTAACATAACAATAAAAAATTATTTAAAAAAAAAAAGAATTCCATGCTCTACTGACTGCGCCAACCAGGTGCCCCAGAAATTCTCAATTTTTCTGTAAGTTTGAAATTGTCTTCAAATAAAGTTACAAAAAATATATATGGCTCTTGTATTCTTTAATGTTTTAGTTCTACTCCCTTTTATCAATTCTTCAGATGGTGTCTACGACTCTCCATTTTGGTTACCGCATCTCCCATATGCACCTCTGTCAGTCTGACTCGTCTAGGTACATGGAAAAGTAACTACTCAAGCTCAAGTGAAGTGGGGTGGGGAAATACTGGGCCTCAGCCAGATACACAAGCCTCATAAAACTGAGCAAAAGAAGAACCATTAGGACCCAAGTAAAGAAAGGTTGTTCAGGACCCAAGGCAGCTCTAAAGACTAGGTGTTAACTGTTTATCTTTGGGTGGTATCTGGGTGGCAGAACATAAGTAATTCTGTATTTTAAACTTTCATATTTTCCAAATTTTCTGCAATGCACACATATGCACTACTTTTGTAAATGGACAGAAATTTTTATAATTCTCAATATAAAATAAAGAGTAAAAGATTTCCAGAAATAAATTTCAATATATTTCTAAATAAATAAATAAATAAATAAATAAATAAAGACTAGGTGTTTATAGACTCAGCTCCTCTGTCTCTTTAACATTCCTGCTTCAGGCCACCAAATGCCTCTTCCCACCACTCTGCACAACCTTTTCTACCTCATAGCTTCAGCTTACTCATTTTTTTTCTGCTGCTTTCTTCATTCATCCATGCCCTCCTGCAATCTGTATTCTGGTGGGAAAGAGACACTGCTGATGTGTTGTTTATTTCTCATATGTATCTTTCCTTCTTCAGACTTTATCTGCTCCCACAGTCTCAACTATCACTAGGTGCTGATGATCAGTCATTCCAGGCTAGATCTTTCTCCTGAGCTCCAGACTTCTTTCCAACCATCTGATAGACAGCTCCACTTAGCTATCAACCAGCAACAACCATGTCTAATCATCTTTTACCCTCTATCCACTACCCTCTCGACCAAGAAAAATTTTACTCCTCCTTTATAATCCTATGCCAGTGAAGAGTACCAAGAGTACTAAGAGTACTAGTTAGTCATGCCAGCAACCCAGACCTGTGACTCCTCCCATTCCCTCTGTCCAGATTTCCTCCCCTGACCACCCATACCCACATAATTACCTAGTGATGTCTATTCTACTTCTTTCCATTTTCTCAAGCCATTCTCCTCTTCTCCAACCTTACAACCCCTGTCTGGACATAACTGGCCTTTCTCCCTGTTTCAAACCATTTTCCACAACTGTTGCCACATTCATCCTTCAAACGCATCCTTCTATCATGTCACTCCCTACCTCAAAGTTCTTCTGTAGCTCCTTTGCCCAAAAGACGAAATCCAAACTCCACAGCCTGACACCCATGAATTAGCTGCTGCCTGTATTCCCAGATTCTTCTTATGCCAATGGCTGATCTGGACTATTTCGGTTTTGTTGAACTTAAGCAGACTGATGAATGTGCCACGCCCTTGTGCTCTGCAGCTTTGTCTAAAACTGAAATGCTTCCATCTCCCCATGTAGCCATGCAAGAGCTTAGACTTGGGAATAAAACATTTGGGGTGAATCTCTACCTGCTTCCTCCTGGCTAAGTACATTTCTTAACCTATTCAAGCCTCCATTCTTACCTGTAAAATGGAAATAGCGGCAGAGGCTACCTCACAGGCACTACTGAATGAGACAATCTATACTAAAGCACACAGATTCTGTGCACTCAGTAAGCATTTGACACACGTCATTTAGTAGAAGGAGGAGTATGGCTAATTCCCATTCTCCCTTTAAGAGTCAGCTCAGGCATTAATCTTTATTGCCTCACAGTAAAACTCTGCAAAAAATCTGGACTAAGTACCTTGGGCTTTCTGTCACTTGTCCATCTCTGCCATACACTATGAATTCCTTACAAACAGAAAGCATATGTTAACTCATTTTTTATTTCAAGAGTCTAGCTTAGGGCCTAGGATATAGTAACCTCCTAAGAAATGTTTGTTGAGGGGCACCTGGGTGGCTCAGTCGGTTAAGCGTCTGCCTTCAGCTAGGGTCATGATCCCAGGTCCTGCATCAGGCTCCCTGCTCAGCGGAGAGCCTGCTTCTCTCCCTCTGCTGTTCCCCCTGCTTGTGTGCTCACTCTTTCTGTCAAATAAATAAGTAAAATCTGAAAGAAAAGAAAAGAAAAGAAAAGAAAAGAAAAGAAAAGAAAAGAAAGAAAAGAAAAGAAAAGAAAAGAAAAGGAAAGGAAAGGAAAGGAAAGGAAAGAAAAGGAAAGGGAAAGAAAGAAAAAGAAAAAAGAAGAAAAGAAAGAGAAAAAGAGAAAGACAAAGAAGAAATGTTTGTTGGAAGAGCATGGTATTTTTTGTTTTTTGTTTTTTATTTTTTTAAATGACATTTTAGGGGCACCTGGGTGGCTCAGTGATAAGTGTCTGCCTTCGGCTCAGGTCATTATCTCGGGGTCCTGGGATCAAGCCCTACATCAGGATCCCTGCTCAGTGGGGAGTCTACTTCTCCCTCCCTCTGCCCCACCCCCCTGCTCATGCTCTAACAAATAAAATCTTTTAAAAAAATGACATTTTAAATATTAAATTCCTTGTCTTAACATTTTTAACAAATGATAGCATATACACTACTAAATGTATAGCATATACACTACAGCGTTACCCATAATCGAGGGTCTCGATAAGCAGCTTTTTATGACTAAGATATGTATTAACGCATGGTTTTCCTAATGGATAGAGTGATACAATAAGCAGGATAGAGCTGGATAAACAGAAGGCCCAAGGCATATCATAAAAGACTCCAGGAAAATACTTGTCATCATCTTGTCTGAAGTCAACTATGAGCTTCATCTCAGTCCTGTCCAACACATTTGAAGGCCCATGCATCCTCTAAGCATGGATCTATGTACATCTAAAATAACTGGAGCTCATATCACCATGCACACCTGATACCTGAGTCTATCTCTGTGTCTCATGAACAATGGACAAAAGGCATAAAACCCCACACAGCTATGGGTTTACTCCCTGGTCCACGGAGAGAATGCTCACTGCCTGGGACTGGGACTATATACAGCTCAGGCCACCTGCTCTCCTCCCCGCATCACCCCCAAACTGTCCAGGGCACCAACTAAAGGTTAGAGGTATGGAGGATGACTGATGAAATTCTGTAAACATTTATCTTTCCTGAAAGGAAATGCTAGGTTTTCTGAAGCATTTGAAGACAACCGCCGTATCTATCTGTTCTCTAGGAGTGGGAATTAAGCATTCATCCAGCACACATTTACTGAACACCTAATATGCACCTGACACTTGCCATACACAGGCCCGTCAACTCCTGCATTCTTTCCGGGCCACATCCTATCCCTTCGATGCACAGGGAACGACCTGTGATCAGGTCGTGATAAGGAAGCAGCCTTAACCCTGGGATGCCACCAGCTTATTTGGGCTTTGGCTAAAGTGAGACAAAAAACATGTCTGGCTCTTCTCCTGAGCTCTATTTGGTTAGGGCTTTGGCTCTTGGAAGCTAATGCAAGGTCTCAGTAGCCGAGCTGTGGTTTTGACAGCCATCATTCTATAGGTGGCTAAACTATATCTACATTGCTCAGTCCTGTTGATTAGACTCAAAGGTATTTTCCAAAGCCTTAAAATTATTTTAAAAATCTTTGGGACCAACTCGATCCTGAGGAATGCCTACAAAGACCCACATGAAAATGGACTCCTGAAACTCTATCATCAAGTTCTACTATCAGGTTCATCAGAGGCCTGCAGTTGCTACAACCAGTCTGGACAAGTGGCTTGCTTGGTTACTCTTACTGATCTCCATTCCCATCAATGTACTTACTTTTACTTTTCATTCTTAAGAGACTCACTGCTATAACTGTGTATGCGTCATTTCATATGGTTCCATATTCCATTCATTCACTCCGGGTATGAATGCTTTACACCAAAGGGGCCTCTGTTGCTGCTTACACATGAAGCATAGGTTCTCTGGTCTGTGTTTCTGAGATCTCCTGTACTGTGCTGTACACAGCCTGACAATCAGAAACTTGTAAATGCTTTCTGAAGATGACGTATGAGTCTGTTCCAGAAGGGGCCTACGTTACTAAGTCTGTCTCAGTAAGTTATTCCTACAGGGATAGGCCCTTTGTTCTTATATACTCAATAATAGCCATGTAGCATAAGGAAGAGAGAACATGATCCGTATGCCTCGATACAAAGGCCAGCTCTGCTAATACCTAGGTATATGCCTCCGAATCAGACCTTTTTATTTGTATCCTGAGCCACTTTTGTTATCTGTAAAATGAGTAGCTTAATTTTGGCTTTAATTTCATGAGCACAGGCCATGTCTATCTTGTTTATGGTCCCCAGTATCTAAACTAGTATATGGCACAAACTAGATGTTTGCTGAGTAACTGTAGAAATAAAAAAATTCAGATGATTTTAATAATATCTTTGGTTCTAACATTCTCTGATTCAATGATTTCTATTCTACTGTCAGTTGAGTACGCAGACCAGATCCCACCTTGTCTGTGGATGCTGAGACTGACGTTGCTAAGCTGGGCTTCAGCGCCTCATTTATGACCCAAAACGTATACATACTGCTTACTACAACCTACTTCACCAGCAAACAGGTTTTTTCAAAACAACTACAGGTACTGCTAAGGTGCAGTAAACAAATTTGGTGTTAAGGGTTTGAACAAGAGTTCTGGCGTGCACAATCTGACTTTTGAATATTCACAAAACTCCCGAAATGGTAGCAAAATTCTGTGTCTTTGAGACTACGTACGTTTTTCTGGGGAGTGAGACTGTGGCAATTATATTCTCAGGAAAAAAAGATTAAGAATCATAGAAAATCTGCAGGCATGCGTGAGCAATGGCTCACAACTCCTCATGTGCAAAAAGGAGCAGCACCTCAGGAGGGAGGTGCCTGCAGAGCCTCTGAGGCGAGGCCAGGAGGGGGTTGGGCCACCAGAAGAACGTACTCAGAAGGGTCTGAGGAATCTTGAGAGGGGCTGTATCGGCCGGCGGCCTCGGGTTTACCTGGCGCACCCCTGTAACTCCACTCCTCTCAGGCCCGCCACCTTAGCCTGTGAATCATGAGCACCTTCATCCACGTCTTCCTCATCCTCCCCGTCACCATCGTCGTAGTCAAACGGGAAGCTCTGGTGGCCGAGGGGAGACAGCAGCGACATGGTGGAATTGCTGCAGCTCAGCGGCGGCGACGGCGAGCACACCGTCACCGGCTCCAGCCCCTGCCCCCGGGCGCCCGCCATGAGGACGGAGAAGGAGCCGGAGGAGGGCCGAGACCTGGACCTGCAGCCGGCGGAGGACCGAGCGTCGGAAGGTGGCGAATCAGCCCCCCACCGCCCGGCCGCCCACATTGGGCCCGCCAAGTTCAAACCGGCGGAGGGGCGGCGGGGACGTGCGCTCCCAGCAGGCCCCGCGCGCGCCGGGCCGGCCTATCCGGTCGGGCACAGACCCCGCGCTGCCATGGCGACGCGTGGAGCCCGCGAGGGCTTTGTCCGGGCCTGCCGCGGCTTGCTGCGCCCGGGCCTCTCTCGGGCGGCCCTCCCCGCTCCCAGCCCGGCCGGCCGCTGCTGCCGGCGAGCTTAACTCCGCATCTGCGCTCACCGGCGAGCTCCCGCTCGCGGCTGACAGCTCGGAGGGCACGCGTCCCTTGTCTGCTGCGGCGCAGCAGCTCTTGTGGTGCTAGAAATGCGCTGTCACTGAGCAAGAGGCGGAAGCCAAAAATACCCCTGTATCCTTACGGGTCGGGGTTATAAGGATCAGTGGTGATTTCTCTCAGCACACAGCCATATTTTATTGGGGAGAGGAGAGCGAACTTCCAAGTTTCCAAGTGTGTCCAAGAATGCACTTTTAGGACAATCTTCCGTTGTTTGGTAACACCTTGTTTGCCTGGCATCTTAGGGTAACTAGTTTGTCTATGCGTGTACATTTTGAGGTCTTTTTGAGCCTCTCGTTTACTAGGGCCTGTGCTAAGCACGACAGATAGAGGAGTAAAAGCCCTAACGCCACACGTTCCTCATTCTTTTGTGGTGTAGCATAATACCATTAAAATCTTCTGTGATAGACATTTTATTCATAACAAAAATTTTTTGTGGGACCTCGGAAAGAGCACTGACCTCTCAGGGATTGGGAATAGGGATGAAGGTAGCAAGGAAGATGTGATAGATGTGATGGACAATAAAGCTGGATGATTTTATTCCTGCTGACAAAACTGTGTACACTTGTAAATAAATAGGGCTTTGTCCCCCTCATAATGCATATTACTAGTAGAAATATCAGAGTGAAAACTGACAAAGGCCAAAATAGCACACAAAATTTGTTATTGACCAGAGTGATAGAAAATCCTTGGTGAAATTTAGATCTGCAAAAGTTGACGCAGGAGAATTAGATATGGTAGAAATAATAGCAACAAAGGGCAATTCAGAAGGCAGTAGCTACAATTAATAAAATATGACATGGTTAAAACTGTTTTAAGGCAATGCTAGTTTTTGTTACTTTTGTTAAAATTTTCAGTAAAAACAAAATGAAAATGGAAGAAAATTGGACCAGTTTAACTGAGTAATAAAATTAATCAAGAAATAAAACTGGCTTAGTGGTTTATATTCTCTACCCCAATTATTCAATTTTGGCATATCTGGTTAAAACCACTTACGAGAACCTCCCTGGAATCAGTAACAGCATCAAAAGGCCTAGGGCCACTTTAGGGCTCCATAGGAGGTATACTTAAGCTATTCCCAACAGACATCATCTGACATACCTGAAGCAAAGTAGGAAAAAGCACAAGTCTTAGTAAAACAGGAACCTGGATTTGAATCAGTGATTTTTTTTCTTACTCACTTGGTTTCCTTAAACAAGCTGTTTGGCTTTTGTAAGTCCTAACTTACTCCTTTGTAACATAGGGAAATAACCTACCTCCCAGTCATATTATCTCATTAGTAATAAAGTTTCTGGCACAGGACCTGACAAAGAAAACAGTAAATGATAAATTGTGTCATTTAAACTCCCAAACTTTCCTACTTTAACCTTTTGGTATAGGAAGCTAAAATGTCACACACTTCTCTGCCTCCTCAAAATGTTTTATGAAACAAATTATGTCCTTTCCTTGATGCCTCAGAATCCTGATAATTATGACCAACTACTGCATTATGCTGTAGCAACACTGGAAATAATGAAGCAAAGAGATGCATGACACAGGTGCTGCTACGTGAACATAATTGAGTCCCATGGTCTCCTTTCTTAGTGTCTTGTCACTGCCGAGACTGAGAAGCCATAATCAAGTTTGGTAGAATTTTTTTAAGATTTTTTTTGAGAGAGAGAGCAGGAGCAGGGGTGGGGAAGGGGGGAGAAAGAGAGGGAGAAGCAGACTCCCCACTGAGCAGGGAGCCAGACCATGGGGCTAGATCCCAGGACCCTGAGACCATGACCTGAGCTGAAGGCAGACACTTAACCGACTTAGCCACTCAGGCGCCCCTCAAGTTCGGTAGAAATATATATACATGTATAAATAAGCTCAAAAGAAGGCCTCTCCCCTTAAGTTTTTGGGTATTAACTTAGTAACTTCTTACTACTCATTTATTTTCACTTTCATGGTATATATTTGAGATAAATTTTATTTTTTGCTGGCTTTGTAACGTTGTTATAAGAGTAACTTTTGCTTAAAAATCCCTGTCTTGGTTACAAAAATAACATCACTACCAGTTAGCCTTGGAGCAATATATTAGGCAACTTTAAAAAATTTACCCCTGGACATATTGGAGTATTTACAGATGAAACGTCTGAGATTCACTTCAAAATAATCCAAGGGGCAGGTGTCCCTGGGTGGCGCAATTGGTCTTGCGTCAGCTCTTGGTTTTGGCTCAGGTGATGGTGTCAAAGTCGTGGGATTGGGCCTGCTTTGGGCTTCATGCTTAGCACGGAGTCTACTTAAAACTCTCTCTCTCTGAAACAAATAAGTAAGTCTTAAATAAATAATACTAATCCAAGGGGCAGATGAATTAGAGGGAGTTAGTGAGTGGGTGAATGGGGTGGAGATGAAAAGGAGATTTACCATGTGCTGTCGATAATTGCCACATTTGGGTGATGGGTACCTGGGCTGAAGGCTGAAGGGATGCGAGGAGTAATTATACTATTCTACTTTTTGTTATGGGAATTCCAGATATATACTTAAGTTTAAAACAAATGAACAAAACCCAAAAAGCTATGTATCAGATTAAGAGGAACTGGGTGCTTGTTTGGTTTCTAATTTGTTGTGTGTGACTTAGGTATTCACTTAAATTTCATCAAGCCCTCTATTTTCTCATCTGTAAAATGAGGGCTTCATGACTGTGAATATTTATATCTAAGCATCTGGGCAATTTGACGACATCTGGTATCATGCAGGATTTTAAATCCTTTGCTTTTATTTATTTAAGCAATCTTTACATAAAACATGGGGCTTGAACTTACAACCCCGAGATCAAGAGTCACATGCTCCACCTCCTAAGCCAGCCAGGAGCCCCAATCATTTGCCTTTTCTTTTTTAAAGATTTTATTCCTAAGTAATCTCTACACCCAATGCAGGGCTCAAACTCACGACCCTGAGATCAAGAGTCACAGGCACCACCTACTGAGCCAGCCAGGCGTCCCCACCAGTCATTTGCTTTTAAATAAAGATCTAATTCATGGTATTCTCTTAAATTTCACAATTTGTTTTCCATGAGTATGGTTCAGACTTAAGATAGAATAAAATCTTACTTCTAAATACCAGCAAAGTGTTCTTCGAACATTTCTTCTAATACTCTTCACTTAAAAAATGGTTTAATTTGCTTACTTTAACATTAAGCAAATTCATTAACATACCTAGTTACAAATTAAGGCAAAATAGACTGCTAGATTTCTAGAACTTTAAGAATTCAAAACACTGCATACAATAGTGTATTTCCCACTAGACGTATCGCACATATTTTAGATATCTGCTATTCTATATTTTAAATAAATGTGAAGTTTTCAGTGACTTGAATTTTGGAGGAAAAAAACCTTTTAGCTATACTTTTTTTTACCAAGTTATGATTTAATATTTATCAGATGTGTAAATATACAAACATGATAGCAACTTTAAAAACTTGTGAATAGTTGGCCTTACAAAATTACAACACACTGTAAATAAATCCCTCCCGCATTTTATACAAACTACATGATTTTGATATACAAAGATTCTGTTTTTATTACACTGACAATGTACAACCAAGACTATTTACAATGCAAAAAAAGTATATAAACCACAATTTAACATTTTGCTACTGGCAGCCACTATAGTTTAGGAGGTAGCTTTAATTAAACGAAATGAACAGAAGCCACATTTCCCAACTTGTGTTCTAAAAATAATTTACATAAGATAAAAATTCATTATATGCACAGTATATACAGTTTAATTATTAAACTGCAATCTAGCTTAATGTTTTTTAGTATATCCTGAATAACTAATATGGCAGTGGGTCTGCTATTGATTTAGCATATTGTTCAAAAAACATAACATTTATAACTTTAAGACTCCACATAGTGACATGTCAAAAGTCCATAGATAAGAATCAAGTAAAATTTTTAATTGTTAAAGACCTAGGCCTAAGCCTTATTCCATTTTTCTTTTTCTTTAATGACACATTTGTTTTGTCTCACAAGAACACAGTATCTGAACTGTTGCATAGGCTCTTTTGTGTTTAAATCACAGTAAGGGGGAAATGTATGGAAGCTACCATATTAACAGCACAGGTTTAGGGGAATCTGGCTCACTAAGAAACCATTATAAGTGCTTTGTATCAATAATTACTCCCAATTTCTTCCACCTTGACACAATAATTTACCACTGTTTATCTTCTGTATAATTCAAACTATACATAGGTAACATACCAACAAAATTGGAAAATGTTGGTACAGCCAATGATATTAAGAACTGTTTATGAATGAGAACATTCCACGGAGCCATCAAATCCCTCAGATGCTATTAAAATCCCATATTAGTTAGTAGTTTATCCAAATCTACCAAACCCACACAACAATTAGTCCTTTACCTTTTCCTAGTGTGGTCACAAGACATTGAGGAAAAAAAAAAATCACTGTGAGCACACCAAAGAGATGCGTAATGTCTGAAAACCAAATGTTCAGCTATTCTTTTAAAATCTAACAGTTGTTAATATTGTTTTAAAAACATCTTCAGGTTTTAGATTTGTAAGTCACTTAAACAAAATTTATGATTCTATTATGTCAGAGATGGGACCCGAAAATGCAATAGGGTGATGATGCCTACTCTTCTACCCTCACAGTTCTACCTGGGAGACAATCCCTTTTTTGGCCCTGCAGTAAATTGTCCTGAGATTAATGATGCAACATTAGGTAAAATTAGCAAGACTTTTTCTTAGTTACATAAAATCACATTTTAAAACATTCTTAAAAAAATATTAACAGCTGTTCTTCATCTTGTGCTTAATTCAGAAACAGGTATAAATTTGCTTCTTAGGGATCAGGAAAACAACGTTATATTGCTATGATATACATAAATTCTTTTTCAAGTTATAAATTTGTTCCAAATAGACCACACATTGCTTGGACATTGCATTTTTCATCGACAGACAGTTTAGGCACTTGTTCTCTGAAAATGTCTGGTTTAAGAAATAAACTGCCACCTTCTCCTCCTTCTAAGTGACACACCAGGCAGTGATCACAGAAGTGCTTCCCAGATGAAAGAGCAGACGAGGGTTCAGTCTATAAACGCTGTGATTTTGGTTGATGGGGGAAACAGTTACAAACACATCAATTCAGTCTTTAACTCTTGGTAGATTGTAAGCATAGCGCACCAAAGGGAATCCTCGACTCTGATAGAAGCAGGCTCGTCCACAGGCCTGCACCTGCTCAGAACTGTCGGAGACAAAGGAATCTTCTTCATCTGCATAATCAGAGTGGGCCGACTGTGTGCCGCAGTCGGACCAATAGCTGTCTGGTCTTTGGCAAGAACCCACTGCCAATGCAGGACAGCTGTGTGATTTTATTAAGTGTTTGCATGACACTGGCTTTGTCAAAAGAAAAGATTCACAGCAGTCACACACAGTCAGGTTGCCCTGCAAATGTGAGTACATGCCACAGTCATAGTAGAAATCCTGTTCCACACAGCCAGCTTGGCTACTGATGGAAACCGAAACCGACCCGCTTTTCTTGGTCATGTGTCGCTTCAGTAACTTCCAGTCTTCTTTAAACTTTGGGTTGAAGAAAACATATAGGACCGGATTCAGGCAAGCGGGCAATGGGAAAAATATCAGAGTAACGGACTTCATTATTTCAGGGCTGATGGAGATTGCAGTGATCAGTGGCGCAAACGAGAAAAATGCAACGGGGCAGAAAAAGATGCAATTGGTGAAGATGAGCCACGCAACATGCTTAATCATGCTAGAGTGTGAGTTCTCTGAAAGGTCCTCTTTTTCCAAGTTGCAGTAAAGTTTTGTATAGATAATGGCCATTAACAAAAACGCTAATGAGTTTAATAGCACTAAGGTTACAGTAAATCCTAACGATGGTGTTTCTCCTGTGGGGAATGGCAAGCATAGGGGTGATGCAGAATATTCCCCTCTATGGAAAAGTGGAAAACAGCCTGCCACAGCCGCTCCCAAAAAAGCCAAAAGGGCGGCAATCCGGAACTGTTTGAGAGGATTGCTTTTCCCATTTTTCATTATATCTTTTGCAGATAAGCTTCTTTCGACAGCTGCCAACATTAATAAAAATATGGCACTTTCTGAGGAGAAGATAGCAAGAAACCCAGCTATTCTGCACCCACTGCCAATCTCCCACCAAATGCCAAATTCAGCAAATCTGCCCCAGGACACGGCATCCAGAAAAGTTAAGATGCCGGTATAAGCTCCCATGAATAAGTTGGATACAGAAATCAGGCCTATGAACAATTTGGAGGAAGGCAGTGATGAACAAGACACAAATGTTGTTAAAATGACAAGCAGGTTGAAAAACAACGCAACCAAGAAAATGAACCACACAGTAAGACGGATCATCCAACTTCCCAGTAAATATTCGCAGGGCTTAAAAGCACCTAAAACAAGAGAGAGAAATAAAAGACAATTTAGAAAACACCATATTCCCATATGCTATGGATTCAGAGAAGAACTAAAGATGGTTAATCTAGGATATTTAAATGTGCTACCAAAATTGAATTGAACCAAATTGAAAAGATTACTATTTCTTAGCTATTTTAGTCATCGGACTAGGCAATTTTAAAAAATAACTGATTTTAGGGGCGCCTGGGTGGCTCAGTTGGTTGAGCGGCTGCCTTCGGCTCAGGTCATGATCCTGGAGTCCCGGGATCCAGTCCCGCATCGGGCTCCCTGCTCAGCATGGTGTCTGCTTCTCCCTCTGACCCTCCCCCCTCTCATGCTCTCTCTCTATCTCATTCTCTCTCTCAAATAAAATAAATAAAATCTTTAAAAAAAATTGACTTTAATTTCTTTTATTAAATATTTGGTAAAGCCATATAGTGATATGCATATATATAGTACAGTATCTTATATATGAAAAGTACTTGATATACTGAAGGCTTGGAATCAGATAAACTAGGGTTTTAATTTAGGGTTCATAACTTGTTGTTCTTCCTTGAGAAAGCAGCTTAAACTTGTATAAATTTCATTTTCTCGCCTATGGATAATAATGCCTATTTCGGGGCGCCTGGGTGGCTCAGTCAGTTAAGCGTCTGCCTTCAGCTCAGGTCATGATCCCAGGGTCCCAGGATCGAGCTCCGCATCAGGCTCCCTGCTCAGCAGGGAGCTTGCTTCTCCCTCTCCCTCTGCCTGCTGCTCTGCCTGTTTGTGCTCTCTACCTCTCAGTCAAATAAATAAATAAAATTTAAAAAAAAATGCCTATTTTGTAGCATGGTGTAGCTTAAGTAAAATTATATACAAGAGGTACCTAAGCAGGTTACTAAGTACATATAGTTGGACTTCAATAAATGAGGTCCTTTTCTTCCTCCTTCCTAGTCCTAATTCAGCTTTTAAAAATTATATATGTACATGTATGTATGTATACAACTAGTTTTTCCCACATTTCTTATGGCTTTCAAGGGCAACCTGATGAAGCTGGTTAAGACAGGTATAATTATACCCACTTTTCATCCAGAGAAATTGAGATGTCAAAAGTGTTCGATTGACCTGACAAAGGTTATTCAATAAGACAGTGAAGTGAGAGCAAAACCACATGGATGTTAAATACATACCAATAAAATCCTGTGAAACTTACACTAGGATTCCAACAACTAATTTAGTAACTAAATTGTATGTTCTAGTAACGGGCTTTGACAGGCTAGTTATGTCACAAATGACAACTATTTTATTTTAAAATTAGTAAAGAAAAATGAAATGTTGTTTACAGAGCACAAGAAAACTATGTATTACAGTTGCCTAAAACACATGTTCTGATTTATCCTTCTAAACTGTCAGGAAGTTTGATACATCCCATAAGGCATTTTAAATCACTGAGACATTCACAGACCTAACAATACATCCCTGCAATATTTATGTCTTGTGATATCCCAAATATCACAAGAAACTTTAAAAACGTTTTTAATTAAGTAATTAACTATTTTTATTTCCCCCCCCCACCCTCAGGGAGTGTTAAGAGGAAGCTTTCACCTTTATCTCTGTATCTGAACTCATCCTCCTTTCAAGGAAGAAGGAGTAGTAGCTCATCTGACCTGAGAGAACAGTTCACCCTTTTGGAAGGTGGAGGTAATTTCCCTCAAAAGCAGGCTCCACCCCAGCCTCTGTCTTTGAAAACCTGCTGCCTCCTCCAGTTCTAACAGAAGGACCCCACTCTCCGCTACTTCCTGCTTCTGAGTGAGCACATGGGTGTCTGTGTGTTACTACAACTGAGTGGGGAGGCAGGCCTGCAGTGTATCTCTACTGCAGCCTGGGGAGTGAGTTTCAGACCAACGTTCCTCCTGGCCAACTAAGGAGGAATCCTTAGAGAATCCCTGCCTGGTCAGGTCTAGTCTCCCCTTTAAGAAAGCTGTTCCCTTCTCATTGGGTTGTCAGTTCCTTATGTACATCCTCCAGCACAAGGACCCCAGTAAGGCCAGTGAGCAAGCTGCACCCTCTTAACTTCCAACAATTTATTCAGAAACTAGACAAAATACATTGCCTAAACAAATGATTCTTGCCAATTCTATTCTCTCATCTGGTCACTTTAAGTTCATTCTCTACATAGGCACTGTACTAAGTATTTAAAAGAATACAAACACAGTCCCTTAAAAAGCTCACGATTTGGGGCACCTGGGTGGCTCAGTCGGTTAAGCTTCTGCCTTCAGTTCAGGTCATGATCCCAGGGTCCTGGGATCGAGCCCCACACTGGGCTCCCTGCTTAGTAGAGAGTCTGCTTCTCCTCCCTCTGGCCTTCCCCTCTGCTTGTGCTCTCTCTCTCTCTCTCTCTCTCTCTCAAATGAATAAATAAAAAATCTTTTAAAAAGCGGGGGGGGTGGGCACCTGGGTGGTTCAGGCAGTTAAGCGGCTGCCTTTTGGCTCAGGTCATGATCTCAGAGTCCTGAGATCAAGCCCCACATCAGGCTCCTTCCTCAGAGGGGAGTCTGCTTCTCCCTCTCCCACTCACCCCTGTTTGTGCTTTCTCGCTCGCTCTCTAAGTAAATAAAATCTTTAAAAAAAAAAAACCTACTTCATAGCATACAAGTTAGCCAATTATTTGTTTTTCCTTTCACAGTAAAATTCCAAATCCATCTTCCCTCATAGATGAGGCCTAATCCAACATTACATCACAACTAAATATGTGGTCTCATTTTAGTAACTTTCCCAAGTTACTAAAGTTTGATGAAATAAAGTAGAAAGAAAAGGAAAAACAAGGTTGCATTTAAGAAAAAAAAAGGATAACACTAAAAATCCTTGCAGATTCAGTAACTTCTAGAACTAGTCCTAGAGTTAAAGAAGCGCTCAGTTTTGCCTCTCAATTTTGAGTGCACATAACCCTCTGGTGAGCTGGTTAACACCAAGACTCCAAGTAATGAAGTCTGGGACTGAGATTCTGTAAGAGATGCCTAAGCTCCGGGTACACAGACCACACTTTAAGGCGGAAGGCCTTATGACATCATCTAGTCCCACTCCTGTTACAAAAAATCACATCTTTCCCCCACACATTTCAGATATATTTGCCTAATGTTCATTTAAAGCAAGAAACTGCAGCAAAATGTGTTGGGCATACCTGTGGAGGGTGTACAGTGGATAATTATTTGACTATGTTCTTCATTTTCCACACTGCTTGTGACACCTGCTACATCAGTGGGACCTGAATATATAACATAAACTGTGTTTAATTCAAGCTTTATGCAATTGAAAAGAACCACACTTTTCTGCAATCTTCTCTCTTGTACAGGATGTAAGTTCAGCTTGCATGAAGCTTCCTAACAAAGGTGCCAATAACACAGCAAATGCCATTTTCTCACATATTTCATATTTACCCTTCACAAATGATCACAATAGCAGAGACCTGAATTCATGCCATCAAGATTGTTCTATTTTTAGAAGTGCATGCACTTGCCTTTATCCTTTGCCACACTGTGGTCTTGGAGGCTAGTATCTTCCGTGTTTGAATGTGCATACGAGTCACAACCCCAAAATGCACAGCACTGATAAGCATACGGTACTGATAAAGACCTGGAAAAAATGGTGAAATCTACATTGAACAACAACTTCACAGACATGCTTTTGTTTTGTAAAAAGTACTTCCATCTTTAAGAGCCCCAGGAGTCAAAAGACCTGACTGTCACATGCTTTAAAAGCTGGTCATTAGCCTCAGTTTCCTCATCTGTGAAAAGAACTCTCCTGTCAGATGACATCATGACTTTCTCTTTCCATATAAGATATGCTTTTAAAAACTGAATTTAAAACAAACCATATTTAAAATCTAGCACTAATAACTGCAATTTAAAGTGAAATCTTATCAGACCCCTTTTATACATGAAATAACCATGCCTAATTTATCATATGATACTGGTAGTTTCACTTAAAAATCAATGTCCCAGATGCTTTGCGACTGTATACCACTAAATGAATGCACTTTGTTCACATAAGTATAGTAAGCATATTTATTCTCTTCTCCCACAGTACTATCCCCAAGCCCTGTCTCCACTGCATCAAATGTCTCTATGAAGTATTAGAACATTGTGTCAATTTTCTGTAGGTTCACACTTATGTGGTTCCTGCCACATTTTTAATGACAAATCTGCTATATAAAAAGCTAGTCTGATGAACGGCTGTGTTCTCTCTCTGACAGTCTCAAGGGCTCCAATTCATATTCTCAGAAACTATGGAATAATGCTCATGTTCTATTTTTTACCAAATCTGTGAGGACTGAGGTAGAAAATACTCAAATTATAGCCTCCCAGAGAATCTGGGAACCACAGCAAAAAACTAGCATACTCTCTAATTTAGGGGGCCACCATAACTTCAACAAAAAGAAAAATAAGCAAAAACACACCTGAGATTAACAAAATCTTTTGCTGCTAAGGCCTCTTTTAGCTTGAAGTTGCCAACAAGTTTCAGTTGATTTAGCCCATTCAGGCCTTCCGTAGGAAATGAAGTTAATTCATTGAAACTTATATCTCTGAAATGTGAATGAGACTTCAAGTTAACTCCTAGGATGCAAGTTACACAAAACATCCATACATGTATAAATATCATAAATATGGGAGCTCTACGGGGAAGTTTGAGTGTGCTGAAACAATAGATCTGGCATTCATCTTGCCATCTAAGAAGGCATTAACAATATGAATGCAACTTAGCATTTACACAAGGGAGCAACCGAACAGAAAAATATTTCCAAAGTACAAGGCTAACACACAAGTTTCTGTAGACTATTCATTTCTTTCATGATATTACTGCACAAAATCATCAACTTACAGGTTAGTTATTGACCCAAGCTTGGCAAAAGCTCTGTTATGAATTTCATGGATCAGGTTTCTACTTAGATCTCTGCAATTACAAGAGTAGCATGTTAATCTTTTCAAATAAACTCAAATTGCAGTTACTTTGACCACACTGTGGAATCCGAGGTAGTCACAGTATCTCTGATAAGATAACAAATCTTATTCATCTTGCCCAACAACTTCATGTTTATGTTGAATCCCTCCCCTTCACAAAAATCTATTTCTTGGAATGGGTTCCATGGAGCAGTAATTCTAGTTGGTATCTGTTTCAAAACAGTTGTGAATTTTCTCCACCTTATCATTCTGGTACTAGTTCAAAAATATAAATGATATGATATAACCTTTGGTACTATTAAGTAGGCAAAGAAAAACTCAGCTCCTGACAAAGTTGAAAATAAAAACAGGTTTCATACTATTTGCCTTCTCAAAGGTCAGTGATAAGGCCCCGAGGGAAGACAAATAATCAATATGTAAACAAGAGCATTCCAGAAGGACTTCAGATATCATTCTTTCCCAAGCAGGAAATAAAAATCCTATCAACACCAAAGCTGTGCTATATTCAGAAACACACCCTGAGAAATTCTGATCTTGCAGAATTAATAAAAACAGAGAAATAATCTGCAACCACACAACCACACTTAAACTGAGCATTCATGGAAATTTAAAGGCTGGATAAATTCATTCCATTACACATCTCCTGGATCACAGAACCACAGACAAATGTGGTTCCAAATCATGAAAAGGCCAGCTTTTCATTGTTGTCACTTATCAGTGCTCTAGAAGTGATGGCAGCTAGGAGCCAGTCCCCTTCCTCACTACTGCCCAGACCCCCACACAGTAAGACTGTCAGACACCAGGAAAGATCCCAACCTCCAATAACATATTTTCCAGGAGAAAGCATTTTCAGTTTCTTACTGGGAATCCACTGGAAGACAGGATTCAATATATGTAATTTCACTTCACCTTCAATTTTCTAATTTTCTCCGTATTTTAAAAATGGTCACTATTTCAGCGTATTGTGTTTTCTGCACTCAAGTTCTGTGAAGGCGGGGACAAGGCCTGTCTTAGCCACATCTCGATCCCCAAGTGCTTAAGAGAATATTTGGCACAAATACACACTCAAATACAAATACATTTTTTCCAATGAGTGCTTCTGCTGCGTATTAGCTATATTTGTGACGATACATACCCCAGCACAAGGGTCAGCACATTTTTTCTGTAGAGGGCCAGATAGTAAATATTTTCACCTCTAGGTCATATGGTCTCTACTCCCAGCTATTCAACTCTGCCACAGTATGGTAAAAGCACCTTTAGACAACACTTACACAAAAGGGCATGGCTGTGTTCCAGTAAAACCTAATTTACAAAAATTGGAGGCAGGCTGGACCTGGCCCACAGGCTAGAGTTTGCCTACCTCTGCCCTAATGGAGTGGCAAACCTCATCAGTATGACAAGAAAACAAACAAGCTCCATCTCTCAGGTTATACACATTATGCTTTTTCACTTACCAACATACAATAAATACGTAAATCAGCTAAGGTAAAAAATACTAAATAAAAAGCTAAGGTAAAAAAAATACTGAAAGTGGATTATTGATAAAGTACCATGTGGTAAAATTTGAACAATATTTACACGTAATAAATTGTATCTTTAAGTATATCTATCATGGGAATTGTAATGATATATTAATTTATAACTGGACAAAAACTGTATTTGTTTCTAATAATCAGAAAGAAACTTACAGAATCCTCAGAGATATCAGGCCTTGAAAAGTACCTTCTTTTATTTGGTGGATCTGATTACGTTGCAAAGAACTAAAAAAAAAAAGAAGAAGAAGAATGAAAGAAAAAAGAGGAAAAAAAGAAAATTATTTTTGATTTTGAAAGATAACATTTCTTCAACTTTTTCTAAGTTTAAATACTCATTCATAAGTAACACTGATTGATCTTATTGAAAGTAAAGACAGCTGCTACTTCCTTGTCTATAACACCAAAGGGTTTAGACTAATTGGTATCCATCCCAAATTATACTGGGAATTAATGTATACCATCTAAATTCCTTAACAACCCCGCTCAGGAGAGCCGGAAGACAACATGGTAAAAAAGGATCCAGGACAACACAACCATACCAAGTACTGTAGAAAGAAGGCTAGAGGAAGAAAGGGATCAGGAACGGGAGAATTAACGTCTTCCTCTCCCTTCTCCCAACCAACTGCCACCTGAGCTTATAGGTACACAGTAGGCATCCATGTTTAGTTTCCCTCGATAGCCAAGAACAGTTTTTGTTTGTTTTTTGTATACACAGCCCTCCCCCTACAATGTCTCCCAAATGCCTCATAAGTACATAAGAAATGCTGGTTGCATGACCATGCCTAGTGCAATTTGACATTCATTCACAGAAACACCTGATTATATGCATCTATTTCCTTAATGTTTCTAATTTCTTAATATTAAAGTCATTATTTAAAATAGGAAACATTCAGTGAATCAACAATAAACCACAGCAAAAAGAGTAAGTCAAAGACCAACTTACATTTCTTCCAGAGCATGGCAACCATTAAAGCTTGGAAGGTCTTTTATATTGTTGTAAGACAAGTCCCTTAAAACAATGAAAATTAACAAATTAATTTCTATGTCATCAGAACACTAAGTTAGAAGAGCTATACTCAGAAGGACTGAAAGCAGCACTAAGATTTGTAATAAAGAGAGAGCTGAAGAAAAGCAACTATTTTTTTCTAAGACTTGTAAGCTTCTAGAGTACCTCAGTGATATAGCAGGCTTACGATTTGCAAACTTCAAGTACATAATGTTGAGTATAGACAATATAAAATATATTAAAAACATTTAAATGTTTTTTCAATTTTTAAGTAAAATTATTAAAAACATTAGGCATATAAAATTAAATATAAAAATATGGAAAATATATAAAATTACATCTAAGTGGTAGATTATGTGGTTTTTTATATTTTTATATTATTTATATTATAAACAATTTCTATGTTGTTATTTAATTATAAAGCTGTGAGAGGTGGTGTGCATAGCTCACATTTTCAAAAAAAATTACATTAAATCAAATACAGGGACTCAATAACTCTCAGTTAATCCCACTGCAGTGTTTCCTCAGTAGTGGTCACTATGTTTGATACTCCACAACATTTAATGATTTACTTCATCAGTCACTTATTTTGTTACTATCTCTCTCCACTGAATACTTATTAACAGCTTAGTAACTTAATTGTTTGTTCTTGTGACGTTTTTACATCCTTTATTTACTTTTAATTTCCAGGATAGTTTAAAGTTTTTGGAAAGCTCCATGCTTAGCTGGTTCCTGACCCAAGGAAGATTTGGGTTCTGCTTCGGTTATGGATGAAAGAGAAAGACATGGAGAGCTGACACTCCTGGGGAGTCCAGATAAGAAAAATACCAAGGAAGAGCCTAATCTGGTTTTACTTTGTTCAAAGTAAAAGTCTCAAGATCTGTGACATATATATCACCCTAAAACCAAATTGAAATAAACGTTACCTACGCCGGTCACGAAAACACCTGCTCATTTCCATAAAGGGTACAAATAAGACATAATTCTACCCTAAAATCAGCTAATAGCTTATCAAAAATAAAACAATATATGTGATGCTCATACAAGAAGAAGTATAAAAAGGGAAGAGGGACCCAACTTACAAAGTCCTAAGCATCTTTTGTTCTTGGCACAAGTTACTGGATATGCTGCTTATCTTTGTGCCTGTCAAGGTCCTGTGGAAAAACAATGTTCATCTAAGAAATGGTTCAAGTTGAGATGGTAAACAAAATGCTATTCTCACATGGAAAAAGAAACAGATATTTGCCCATGAACTAAAGTCTGTGTATCCTACTGCCTACTTACTCCTTAAAGTCAGGCATGTGGGAAAATGGATTAAGCTTCCATTATGGATTTCATTTTCACAGTAAGGCAGAAAAGCTTGTGACACGAGATGTTAATATTGTCCAAACAATGAGGCTGATTTCTCATGTGGACCAACAGAAAAACACTAATCCACAGCCACAGCCTGACTACAATCACCTGCAACACCACCTCATACCCAAAACATGCAAAGCCAACTTAGCATCCTGCCTCCCAAACCTAGCCAACCTAACTCACCATTTTGAAATGTTCTCTTCCTCCCTCCCTTTCCATGTTCCCGTCCGCAGTCAATACGAATTTCTGTGCTCTCCTCCTTTGTGGTGTGTCCAGCATCTGACCCTCTCTTCATTTTTACTGCTATTATGCAGATCACGCACGGAATGATGCAGAGAGGGGTGGAGGAATAGCAGGCCACCCAGAGGAACGCCAGTGGTGTTAAAGGTGTTCATTTAGCAAGGGGATTATTCCCAGGACCTCTTTGTGGTCCTTCCCATCTCTAGTCTCTCTCACCTTCCTCATACCACCTGCTGCCATGTACTAGACACATCCAAACTACCTTAACAGTCAAGTTTAAACTCCTGAGCCCAGTGCTTCCTGATCCCTTTTTCCTGACATCTTGACACATGTGAAAATCATAACATTTATGTGACCTACTCTGGTAAGGCTCCTTGTGGCTGGAGACCCTTAGCCACCTCAGGCTCTTTCTGGCTGTCTGGAGGGCTGAGGTCAGCAAGAGCTTGGATCCATCTGTACCCCATTCACAGACCATCCACTGGGAAGATTTGCCATAACCAAAAGTTCAACGTTTAATGGTTGCCATTTTAAAACTGTGACCCAAATGATTTTCTAAATTTCTCCATATCACACTGCATTCCATTAAACACATGGAATTCTAGCTATATGTGAGCATCTGTATTCCATCCCTGAGGAAATTTTCAGTATTCCCCATTTTACTAAATCCTGCCTTTCTAAATGAAAGCCCCAGCTCTGGGAAACCTGACAGTATTCAATTTTGAAAACATTACACCGCCTCCCTAAAGCTTTCTCCAATACTCTATCTATATCAATTGCCCCACTTCTGAATTCCTAAATCACTGCTTCGCATGTGGCATTTACTTACTGCCTTACATTCTCAGTGAACTTTTCAGATAAAATATCCATATACCAGGCTATCCTCTACCTGAGCTGACTGAATCCAAACCCAATATATATCCATCTCCACGCATGCTATTCACAAAGAGAGATTACAGCAATCAACACAAACCCAGCATCATCGCCAAAAAGCACTGGCACCCTGCCGACAGGCCTGCACGTTATATTTACACTATCCCTCTTCAAAGATCTGCACTTACAGACTCTCCAGATGGACAGTTCCAGTCAGATTGGGGAACTGCTGTACCATGCTTGCACCTCGAATGACTCTTTAAGAAATTGGGAGAGAAAACATAATTTAAAATAAAAAATTTTCATGGATAATATTTTCATTTTATTTTTTGAATACTTTAAAATTACAGTACTACTATACCTAAAAATAAAATCAGTTTCAATTCTTGAATGTACCTGAAACTGTGAAAATTAAGCCAAGTATTCACATAAATAAGAACCATCATAAATCTTCAGAATTGTCCTTTGGACTTTCGCCCAAGGGAAAAAAAGAATAAAAGATTTTTGTCTTCTGGAGCTACAATAATACATTCTAGTTTTCTATTAAAGCAACTGCACAAATATTCAGGTATGTTTTAAAATTTGTATAATACTAAAAAATAAGTAAAAATTTAAAAAAACAAAATTTGTATAATACTTACAAGGAATGCAGATCAGATAAATTGTGAAATGCTGAGTTCCCCACAAAAGACAGAGGATTATCATACAAATGTCTGTAAAAATACCCAAGAAAAGTAAAGTTTTCCTATGTTCACAAGCCGTCCAACACTACATTTACGTTCACAAGTCCATATATCTAAAAGCCTAAATTTCCATTCTTCATCGAGATGTCTGGCATCATACAGACATGCTTTACATGATTCTATATTAAAACAAACCTTCAGGGGTGCCTGGGTGGCTCAGTTGGTTAAGCGACTGCCTTCAGCTCAGGTCATGATCCTAGAGTCTCAGGACTGAGTCCCACATCAGGATCCCTGCTCAGCGGGGAGTCTGTTTCTCCCTCTGACCCTCCCCCAACTTATGCTCTCTCTCATTCTCTCTCTCTCTCTAATAAACAAAAAATCTTAAAAAAAAAAAAGAACCTTCAAAACTACTTACATAGTTCTTAAGAGTGGATTGCCGTCAAATGCTCCGTCAGGGATAACAGAAATAGAATTACTATGAAATAACCTAAAGAGGGAAGAGAAAAATATTTTGAAACACATGTCCCCTTTGAAATAAATTAAAACCTGAATATCTAGCCCTGTTCAGTATTATGTGAAACACAACTGATAACTACATGAAAATTCCAAAAGTGTGAGGAAACTGAAGTTTTAGTTCCATCTCATCCTTTCCAGGACCATTTCCTAATTCTTCTTAAACCCACGGCTTAACCTGGTATCTCTCAAGTCTCTCATACACGCTGAGCGGTTGCTTTGTCAACAAAGAACTTTAGACCATGAGTGAGAATCATAAGGCGTTTTTTAACCTCCATATTCCTCTGTCACCTGCATTTAGTCCTTAAGCAATGCATTTCAGAGTATTTACTGTCAAGGCATGACACACCAGCCCCGTGATGCCATGTACATTCCTATCTCTGCCCTTGACAAAGCCAACATCTCAAATGCTCCCTTAGCCTTTCATTTATTTAAATATTTCCACCCTTTTGGGTGCCTGGGTGGCTCAGCTGGTTAAGTGATCTCAGGGTTGTGAGCCTGGGTGGCCCAGGTCATGATCTCAGGGTTGTGAGATCGAGCCCTGCATCTGGCTCTGCACTGGGCGTGGAGTCTGCCTGAGATTCTCTCTCTCCCTCTGCCCCTCCCCCAATTCATGTGCATGCGTGCTCTCTCTCTCAAATAAATAAAATCTTTACAATAAACACACACACACACATATCTATCCTTTTAACTCCAGTCAAATTCTTTCTCTTTAGCACTACCTTTTCCAATGACCCCAGTTCTCAGTGAGGTCTTTTTCTGGAATGATTCACTTAGCACTTATTTCTACCTAGCAACTGCTCTGTGTCTTACGTGGTCAGCCCCCCCAGTGCCAGTAAGTCTCCAAGCTCCTAACTGGCAAGGACCATATATTATGGCTCTTGTTTCAGCAGTATGGAGCCGAGTACAGAAATCTAGGCTCAAAACTGTCTGCGCTAACATAATCCAGTCTGTATAATCAGATGTGTGTCTGTGTGTGTCTGTGTATTGTGATATATGTAATGGAGCAAAGTTTTCAAATCTCACTGTCAGAACATTAAGTGATGAGTTCGAAGGATACTAAGGCAAAGAGAGAGCAAAACAATACTCACAGCTCTTTTAGGCTAGGAAGGGCTTTAATAGCCTGAGGAAATTCCCCCAAGTTATTATAATTCAAGTCCCTAGGAAAAAAAGGGGGAAACATGTAAGAACACTAAAGAGTACTCACAATTTATAAGGCATTTTGGTACGAATGTATTCCTAAAAAAATCACATCTTCTGGATGGTAATCTCTCCTCACCAACCATAGGGCCATTTAAAACCCTGTGGTTTACCTTACACCTTTTCATAGAATACTGAATAGAAAAAAAGAATCATAATTCATCTATGACTGTTTTAAGTTCATTTTACAAGGTCAAGGAATTCTCAATCACATATTATTCGTGCATTAAATAAACAAGTCATCTGAATGACATTTCTCAGGAAATTCACCATAAAACAGAATTTATGGAATATCCATTTATGAATGACAATAGCCTGTAACCAAGGTTTCTGTTTGGGGTTTGGAGTGACTTCCTGAAATTCTGGCATGAGGGCAGCTGACCTCAGCCCTACTATCAGGTGGATGACCAGAGATAAGTATGAACAAGGGGAAGGACCAGGATGGCTTCCCACAATTATTGTTTTGAAGCAGGTTATAATTTGTTGAAAATGTTACATTAATTAGGAGACAGAAAGGCCACAATGATCTTGATCTGTACTAAAAAGTCTTAATTCTGAGTGTTTAAGTTTTCTTTTATAACCTAAATAGCACGTTGGCATATGATTATCATGGTTGATTTCAGAATGAGAGTAACATAAAATCAAAGGCCCAGCTCTTTAGGTACCTATTTTGTTTTTCTTTTCTACATAGAAAGAAAAATGGCAAATAAAAATTTAGCTGGGAAGAAGAGGTTTCATTTTCATATAATTGGAAGAGTATAGATAGTCTAGTATCAGAAGATCCATCTGGTCTTCTGGTACACTGGTATTTATATACTTAGTAAAGGAGAACTGAGCTGGGAACTATCTTCTTCAAGAGCTTCAACCTTCAAATAGCCATTGATGTTCATTATCCTTTGGTTGTTTAGACAGGAAAGTAGATTAATAAAGAACTAAAAGATTTTAAGTCTTCTCATTAACTGACAACTAACCAGAATAGTCAGTTTAACAAAATACTACAAACCCTGAGCATTCCAATCAAATATTACTAACCCAACTAATTGGGACATTTTCTGAGTTATTTATTATACCACAATAGCAAATACTATAAATCTTCTAATAAAGATCCTACTCTTAATTACACGTAGCTGCACAATGTCTTTGCTCAGTGGTGCAATGCGCAGTTGAAACAGCCAGTATTCCCAAATACTTTAACTAGTATGAATAACAATAATAAGTATCCTAAGCAAAATGGAAAAGTTTATTTCATTTAGCATATAAGAAAGCAGAGAAAATATTTAAACCTAGGGTTAATAATTCAGTAAGGCAAATGAAATCATGGAAAAAAACAAAAAAAGATTTTTTTCCCAGAATTAATTTTATAAGGTTCAATGTTCCAAAACTGTCATACATTTTAACAAAACCAAAATTTTTGAGAAAGTAGACAGACAGCCCGGCAGATTGAGCTGCATTTTACACGTACTTGTGAAAGAAATATCAAGTCTAAACTTGTGCACCATTTTTAGCCATAAACTGAGGTTAGTATTCCTAACTGTGTTATTTGATGGCAAGAATTTAGTCATGTATTTAAGCCAAATAATAGTGAATTGAACTCAAGACCATTATTTTTCCCTTTTCTGCAAGGAAATACAAAATTGCATCAATATCACAACGTAACCATCTGAAATACAAATCAACTTACAAGGTCTCCAGGTTGTCTAGTCCATCGAAACAGTGCTGACCCAAGTTTTTAATTTTATTGTTATGAAGATGCCTATGGAAAAAAGCATTGAAATGACTTTTACATCACCCAACAGCAACTATTATAATGTTTTATGCGTCTAAATTGGCTTTTAAAGGAACCACATAGTTAAACATTTCAGCCTTTGACTAATGAACAACAAATAGCACGTATCTCTTGATCTAGGCTACACAGACTCGGATTCACTGAACATGGAATGCCAATGGAAAAGGAAAGGATCTCTCATGGAAAAATGGTACGCATATTGAAGATTCTTTACTATTTACCCATATCAGAAGAAAAGCTCTGGTGAGCCTTTCACTCTGTGAAGTGACATTTTTGGTGAGCTCCCCCTGTGAGGAAGTGAGGGAACCAGCATGGAGGGAAGCACATCACTTTACACCAGTGAGAGTGAGTAACAGATTTTAAAAGAAATGCCATTTTTTTATGTCCAAGTCTTCAAAGATTAAAACACAAATTATATACTCTTTGAGCAGACAAACTGGTCAAAAAATGAAATATCACTGAAACTTATTTTCTGCGAGCTCCTGAAAATAATGCCCCTTCTTTTAACACTGAATGCATTGCTGGTACACAAGTAAAAGCTGTCCAAGTATTTGCTGAGTGTCCCAATTTCTTCTTATGATTACAAAAGGCCACATATCTTAGAAAGATTCAACAGTGATTGGATGTTAATTTTTTAATTATCCTATCTTGTATTTTAAAAAGTCAGCACATTCAATTTTGTTTAAAAAAAAAAAAAAAAAGGCAACTTCCCCAAACAGGTATCTCTTCGGAAGCATAATCAAAAATGTGGTACTTTCATAATAATTTGTCACACGAAATCTGCTTTTGGCCGCTAATTCACACAAACATACGGTATTTAAAGGGACGGATACTTACAGAACTACCAGGCTTGAAAGATTGGTAAATGCATAGTCAGGGATGCTTGAGATTTTGTTGAGAGCCAAGGTCAGTGCCTGCAGAGTCGGCAGATTGCTGAGGGGATGCACGGGCACCTCCGTCAAGCTGTTGTCATCCAGCCACAGATGTCGTAACTGAGCGAGCCCCTCAAAACTGTCCTCGGGGACTGAGGTAATATGGTTGGCATCCAAACGCCTGACAGAAACAGAAACAACCATGTTCAGGAACGAATTCTAGCAGAATGAGCCAAATCACACACAACTCTCAGTTTTCAAAACAGAAAGGAGTTACCAAAATAACCAGTCATGGCAGTCCTTATGTCTTCAATTTCTCTAGAAAGTCTCATAAACTCTAACAACTTTACTAAGACCATAGTGTGGAAGTCCGTTCGTTCTTTCCCTTCCCACATAACAAAGGGATGAATGCAAATCTCAGTCTCTCAAGAGTCTTTGGCTAAGAGTAACTATAGCAAGACGATTTTCTTTTTTAAAGAAAACTCAGAAAGTTCAAGCTAGAATTTTATGTTTCAGAATCTATTTAAATCAAAAGTACAAAAAAAGAGAAGAAACTAAGCTGAGTAAATAAGCTACTGTCCTTAAAATTTTACATCACAACTAATATCTGATATTAAATTTAACCGCTATTTTGACTTGGAACTGAGGGGAAAAAATAAGGAAATATTTACCCCCAAAAAATGTTTACAGCAAGAGATTATTAACAATCATTATTACACCACCAGCCAAGTTAAAACTATAGGTGTCATGTACTGGTCAAATAACCCTCTCCTCTTCTCTTAGCACCAAGTTCAAAATTAACAGTTACTAAGAAAAGACAAACTGTCTACAGGAAAAATTAAACAGCTACTCTGGTCAATGTTATTGTGGCCTTAGGGTTTCTTTAAATTTTTCCCAAAATTCTGAAATTAAAGACACCTTGCTAATAGGATTACTCACACTTAAAATTAAATTCCCATCTAAAAATCTGGAAAATAATGTCCTAAGTATTATTATCAGTGTAATTGGGCATAATCGTTGGAATAATCCCTTTTTGACACAAAGACAACCTGATATTAATATGATGAAGGCCAGGCAAATCACAACTGTCTTCATGAATCCCTTGATGATATAACTTCACTACTTAAATTCATACCTTCCAGGTGTGGACTTCTTTGGTGAAAATCAGGGAACACAAAAAATGTGAAAAGTCAAAATGACAGCATATTTTTAAAGACATGGATTTTGGCAGCTGTTGAGTTCAGGAATTTCTGACTTTTAGAGGGGTGCCTATGCCTTCTGTTGCCTTACGCTGCTCCAACTTCAGGCCTGCCATAATTGCCCCTTTCCCCTCCAGGCAAATGCTGAGCCCTGCACCCAACCACTTGCTCCAGCCTCAGATTAGCAGGGGTTAAAGACCCTTGGTCCTGGTGAGAATCTGATGGTAGCTTCTTTTTGATAAAGTCAAGATAAGCACTAAAGAGGACAGCACAGGGAACTGAGCAGCTAACTTAAGAATTCATTTAGGAACAGACATTTTTAGGCTGTTTATTCCTTAGACTCTCTAGCACTCATCCCTGAGAAGAGACAAGCATCCTTTATATACAGACTGGCAAAGTCCTGGCTGTGGAGCTGCTTAGGAGATTTGCTTTAATGTGTGGGTATTATTCTTTCTCTCTCCCTCCTCTCTCTCTCTCTCTCTCTCTCTCTCTCTCTCACACACACACACACACACACACACACACGCATACACAATCTTGACGAACTCCCACTCAGGGAAAGAGAGACACTGGACATATAATCAACCATATAATGTAACTAAATATTTAGTGCAATTAAATTCTACTTGTAGTTGATTTAATTATCTGCAATTCATTCAACACATCTAAACTGAGCATCTTGTTAGGCACAAAAGATAAAAATGATGAACACATACATGTGGCCTATCCTCATGAGACTGACATTCTAAAGGAGAATGACCCACAATACAATACACTTTAAAAGTGATTAACACATTAACTTAAGAAGTGCTATGAAATAAATAAACAGGGTCATGAGATAAAGACTAACAGGAACTAAGGGAAGGGTAGCTACTTAAAATGCACTGGTCAGGGGGCGCCTGGGTGGCTCAGTTGGTTAAGCGACTGCCTTCGGCTCGGGTCATGATCCCGGAGTCCCGGGATCGAGTCCCGCATCGGGCTCCCTGCTCAGCGAGGAGCCTGCTTCTCCCTCTGACCCTCCCCCCTCTCATGTACTCTCTCTCTCTCATTCTCGCTCTCTCAAATAAATAAATAAATCTTTAAAAAAAAAAAAAAATGCACTGGTCAGGAAAAGCACCTCTAAAAAGGTGCTATTCAAACTGAAATCCAGAGGGCAGAGATTCAGCAGAAACCAGTGCGGTGTGGTCCCAGCAACTCCCAGAAGATCAGTGATCAGGACACAAGTGGAAGGTGTGGAGGGTCCAGGGAGACATAGGGGATGCAAACAGGGACCAAGTTATATAGACCTGGTAGTCCAGGCAAGGGGTTTGGATTGTACCTTAATTGTACAAACTGAAGTCCCTTTCCAGTTTCTCAGCATTAGAGCAGTTCAAAAGTTTAAATTGCTTATGTTATCTTATTGATGATAATGTGCATTCATATTCAACAAAATAATGAGCAAGGCTCGCCCACATATGCACACAACACTCTACTGAAATTAAGCCCTCTCTATAAAAGCGTTTCATTAAGATGTGGTAAAATACTATAAAGATAGCTATCTGTACCTTTTAAGCATAATTTCAGTATTATATACACCACTTATGCTCCTGCAGAATTCTGTACCATGTACTCATAGAAAAGAGATGGCCTTTGATTAGGGCAAGATATCCAGGCAAGTTTTGAGCTAAGATAGTAATGAAACTATCTTCTTTTTTTTTTTTAAAGATTTTATTTATTTATTTGACAGAGAGAGACACAGCGAGAGAGGGAACACAAACGGGGGAGTGGGAGAGGGAGAAGCAGGCTCCTTGCAGAGCAGGGAGCCAATGTGGGACTCGATCCCAGGACCCCGGGATCATGACCCGAGCCGAAGGCAGTTGCTTAACCGACTGAGCCACTCAGGTGCCCAGTGAAACTACCTTCTGTGCAAAATAGTAACACAACAATAAACACACGATTTCCCCTGTGCTAAAAACTTCCCCAAATTGTAAAGTCACCCATAAGTAAGAGATCAAAAGGAAGAACTCTGGAAAAATGAGACACTTAAATAAGAAGCTAAATGAGGCAAAGGATTTGTGGTGACTCAGTGGTTAATCTTTACACCTCAATTCACATGCGGATGTTAGGGGCACACTCATAAATGTAAAGAGTTTGCCCCTACACCAAGATGAATGTTTCACAGAGAAACTGTCTTAGAATTACGGCTTTGTACCAATAACCTACACATTTAATATTCATCCTAACTAAGAGACCAAGAAAATACTATCACTGGTTCAGTAGATGCAGGAAAAGCATCAGATATCTCACATGTGGATAGATAACGTGGGCTTGTTTAATGTAATCTACCCTTGAAACGCCATCTGGCAAGAAAGAACTATTACTTTAAGTGTACTTTAGTTGTTAAAGGGTTAACATTGTATTAACTGAATTCCCTTACTATTTTTGTCTTTAAAATGTGCTTCTCTTCCCTATTCTCAAAAGCCTGTTTTATATCTTACTGAGACTCGATACTTTTTTCCTTGCCCTAAATGAAATTACAATAACAAATAATCCCATATGCAGATTTCACTGATGAATGTCTGTTATCAACATCTATTCTGTGTAATCAAAGCTTTCCCTTTTTCTCTCTACTTCTAACTTACCAGTAATGTATATATAATAATATTATATTTTGTTACCAGTTTCAAGTATAAATTGTTAAGATAATACATTATTGTGGAAAACCTAGGAAATTTAGTCTTTGAAATCATCCTTTACCATTCAATAGAAGTGTGATCCAATTTAAGGGGAAAAGAATCCAGTGGAGCAAATCCTGACATGTCATTTTAATAGCCTGTTCAGATAATGCTTTAGCCATTTTCGTGGCTTTGTGGAAGGCTGTTGCACTACCTTTGTACTAACATTGACAATTCACTTTCAGGTTTTATAGTCATCCTCACACCCTCGGCATCAAACCACTTCTGGTCAATTTCAACCCCAAACGAACTTTGCTCCTTATAAGCACTACAGAACCACAAGGAAATCTTTCTTCTAACTCGGGTCTGAAGATCAGATTTGCAAACTGAACAAGTGCCGATAAGACTGTTTTACACGGGGACAGAATTTCAATTGTATCTAACTTGACTGCTACACCCACTATGCTAACAAACCCATGTACATTTCCTTTTTAAGTAAAACAGGCCTGACACTTAGCTCCTTGTATTTCTGATGCAGATAAAAACATCCCAATGCCCTTTTTAAAAAAAAATGGTTTGCTTTGACTCCTCTCCACCCCCACCCCCATCCCAATTTTGGAGATAATTTAAACTATGCAATTCGCTCCATGAATGATGAGCACAACATCCTTTTTTTAAAATATTATTTAAGAGGGAGAAACCTACCGTGAAAAACACTTTAAATCATCTAAATTATCAATAAATGTCATGTGGACGTTAATGTGCTTATTGACCACAATCTATTTGTATGTGTTCTTAGTAGTTTTTCTGTTCTAAAACCCAAAAGATTTTAGCTTTGTCTTTTTCAACCTTCCAACTAGATAAAAGGACTGAATATTTTGATCATTTTAGTGTTGGGAAATGAAAACAATTCTGTATGAAGTTCTTGAAGTAAAATGAATTCTGAAGAAGCACAAGAAAATGACTATTTAAAATATCTAATGAATTTGGCTCTGAGGGAGGTAAAAGGACTCCCTCTCTGTACATCTGTCCAAGGTCAGAAATGGTGTAGAGGTGACACAGTCACATGTCTATGAAGGAACTCATTCCAGTTGATACACTGGAGTCTACTCACTCTACTCAAGTAGTTACGGCAAATAATGAATCCTATGTTCCACAACTTGGCCTTGTGGCAAAAGTAGCTATTTAATATATTTCTACCTTAAATTAAACTTCTATTTAAACTAGAAATTAGGGGCTTCTGGGTGGCTCAGTCAGTTAAGCGTCTGCCTTTGGCTCAGGTCATGATCCCAGAGTCCCAGGATCGAGCCCTGCATCTGGCTCCCCGCTCAGCGGAGAGCCTGCTTCTCCCTCTGCCCCTCACCCTGCTCGTTGCTGTCTCTCTCTCTTACTCTCTCTTTCTCTCAAATAAATAAATCTTTAAAAAAATAAAAATTAAAGTTAAAAAATAATTAGAAATTAAATGGTGAATGCGTCGGATACTCCTTTTTTATGACCTTAGATACATTTTAAAGTTTAACCTTTACAGTGTATAATATGCTTTATAGTACGTATTTTTTTAAAGATTTATTTATTTGAGAGAGAATGAGAGCGTGCGCAAGCAGGGGCAGAGGGAGAGGGAGAGAATCTCCAGCAACCTCCACGCTGAGCACAGAGCGTGACATGGGGCTTGATCTCACGACCCCGAGATCATGACCTGAGCCTAAATCAAGAGTCAGACGCCCAATCAACTGAGCCACCCAGGCACCCCTTTATTAGTATATGTTTTATTTTCACATTAACTAGGAGATTATCTAATCTAAATGAAAAGGTAATCTTTTCCAGTGATGTGGTTTGGGTGCAGTTAAAAATGGTTTTATAGGGGCACCTAGGTGGCTCAGTTGGTTAAGCATCTGCCTTCAGCTCAGGTCATGATCTCAGGGTCCTGGGATCGAGTCCCACATCGGGCTCCCTGCTCATCAGGGAGCCTGCTTTTGAGTCCCACATCAGGCTCCCTGCTCAGCGGGGAGCCTGCTTCTCCCTCTGCCACTCCCCCTGCTTGTGCTCTGTCAAATAAATAAATAAAATCTTTAAAAAAATGGTTTTAGGGGTGCCTCGGTGGCTCAGTCATTAGGCGTCTGCCTTCGGCTCAGGTCATGGTCCCAGGGTCCTGGGATCAAGCCCCGCATTGGGCTCCATTGGAAGCCTGCTTCTCCCTCTCCCACTCCCTCTGCATGTGTTCCCTCTCTCACTCTCTCTCTGTCAAATAAATAAATAAAACCTTTTTAAAAAATGGTTTTACATCAGCAAGCAGAGACAAGCAGTTCAATCATTTTCAATCAAGTCTTCTACTATAGGCGTGTCCTACAAACGCATACATTTAAAGTTATTTCAAAGGGCAACAACAACAACAAAAAAACGTATGGGACAGATTAGATTACACAACTACATGATATAGTTAAAACCTAATTTTGTAATCCAGAACAGGTACATGTGCTAACTATTACAAGTTTTTATTCAGAGTGATTCTCAAAACTTCCATGCACATGAGAATTTCCTGGGGCAATTTTTAAAAATATAGCTTGCTAGATCTTCCCTTTAAAGAGAAAATACCATTACTTCTAGGATATGGCCTACGGGTCTGCATTGCAGGTGGTCAAAGTGCCACAATTTCACAAACTACACCTTCCTCCCACTGTATTTGGAATTAGAACATGAGCCGAAACAATGTACATTGGTATTTGTTATTCTAGTAGAATGACAAACTAACCAAGTTCCTTGTTTTAATGAATCCTTTTTTCATTACTTTCAAACATTCCCATCACCTAGTTATGTAAATTGGGTAAACTAAAAATCGAAAGAAAGCACTGATAAAATATATCATTATTACTATTGACAGATTCCACAAATGTTTCTTGAACACCTACTACAAGTCAGATATTGTTACAAGTGCTTTTCATGCATTCAAGTATATGACAAGTAATGAGCATACTACTGTATGGAGAATTTTAAATAACTTGCATAACTTCACACAGCTAGTAAGTGGCAAAGTGGGGATCCCAAACCAGACAAGCCTGATAAAAACGCTAACAGTGTTTCTTAATCTTGGCAAAAAGCAAATTGCAATAATCACATGCATCAGTTCAGTGCTTCTTACTCTTTTTCCAGAAGATGCCCCTTGAGACAGAGGAACTGGATCTTCCAGTCCCAAAGATGAGAAAAACTAAAGTTGTAGTCCTAACAGCACTAGTTTATAACATTCATTCTAGTCATTAACAAATATGTTTATTTAATATAAAAATTGGTTGTTTCTTCAAAATCTTCCATGGATTTTTCATGGCCCCGGTGATACCATTGGCGGGTACTTACCTAATCCACCCGCCGGAGGGGGAAGGGAGGTATGGGTTTGTGTATCAAAACAGTGGAAGCAGTGACCACTGTCCTCCAGGTTCATACACACACACACACACACACACACGGGAAAGAATGCAAAAAAGGACAAAGTGAAGTGATATATGAAAAACTTTTGGGGCGCTTGGGTGGCTCAGTTGGTTGAGCATCTGACTCTTGATTTCGGCTCAGGTCATGATCTCCAGGTTGTGAGACGGAGTCTCTTGCAGGGCTCTAGGCTCAGTGGAGAGTCTGCTTGGGCTTCTCTCTCTCCCTCTGCCTCTGCCCCTCCCCCTACTCACTCTCACTAGCTCGCCCTCTCTTCCTAAAATAAATAAGTCTTAAAAAAAAAAAAAAACAGCTTTTGAAATTAATGAAAACCAAGCATCTGAACATGGTAAAAACCAAGAATTGAAATCTTGAACACTCCACATAAAACCAAACTCTCCTCAAAAGGAAAAATTTGGGAAGAAGGCAATACAAGAGACTAAGTTACCAACCCCATTGTGAGTTCAGGGTCCACAGATGAAGAATTATAATCAATTTGTTCTGATTATCATTACCGCCTAAAAGAGAAACCTCTCTGTAACTGGGACCATCATGGCACAAGACACTAGAACTTCTGTACACACATAACTGATTCTAAAGAGGTGAAGATCACCTGCCATATAAAAGCTCCTGGAATTATACCTAGCCGTGTATGCTTGTGACTTTTCTCCCAGCATCTGAGACAAGAGAGGGAGTAAACTGAACCACCTCCTTCTCTCTCACCGAAGGGCATTTTGATAACAGCACCTGGCCATCTCCAATTTATCCCAGATGAGAGATTAAATCTCCCCTTTTCCTGGGATTCCAGTTCTTTACACTTTTAGCAGCCAGAGTGGTCTACTAATGATTCAAGAATACAGAAAACCAAAAAGCTACTTACAAAGACTGCAAAGCACTCAGTCCTCGAATGGCTTCACTGGGTACTGTTTTCAACTGATTGTTTTGCAGGGTTCTGGAAGGAAATTTTTGGTTAGTGAATAACAAGCACTTGTTACTATTTTTTCTTAGAAGAATTCAGAGCCATTTCTATCCAAAAAATATTTCCAATGGCAGAAAAGGGGGAGAGATCAAGGTGGAGAGCACCCAAGGAAAGAAAACTGCAAAAAAGCAAGGAGCATTTGCTATAAATCCAGAAATGAAACCTAAGCTGCTATCCCTAAGCCATCTCGTCACACAGACCTCCTGGCAATACACATTTCCAGGGGTGTTTCACTCTCAGGAATTAAGGCACCCTAATTAATGTTCATCACCCTAGGGACTGTTAATGTTAATTAGGAAGCACAGCAAGTTAACTGAGAGGTATAACAAGCAAACCTGTTGGAATCCCTAGTGCCTTTTCAAATTGGAATAAAGCAGAGCCTAGAAATATGGGCATTAGGTCAAGGCAATTCTTCCAAGAAGACAGCAGACCCTGGGCTCTTACGGAGCACGGACATGCCCTCAGTGAATGGAGGGCCAGAGCAGAAAAGGAGCTGTAGAAGAGAGGCATAGATCAATACTAAAAATGAAATCTTTATTATTTTTGCCTGAAGCCATTTCTAGTCATATTAATAAAATGACTTCTCGACATGAATCATAACCACAGAATGAAGTGGTAAAAGCCACGTAGAACTCCCTGAACCAGAGAAGTCTGGTGACTTGCAGAGGGTTACCCAGCAAAGTACTGGCAGAAATGGGGCTGGCAGTCAGTTTACCTGTTCCCTAATCTGCCATAGTCCAAACCCCTAAACCACTGCCAGGAATTTACTTCCTGGTCCCCCACAGATTCTGTAAATTATAGGCATCTTAATTCCTTTTAGCTTTAAAATGATATTAACATTTTGAGCTTTTGTAAGCCTTTTTTCCCCTTTAGGGTCAGCTAATTCAAAGTTTTTACGGCTATACAATAAGTAGAAACAAAACTCTACCAATAAAGCTTAAATATGATTTTGATTCAATCCATTAGCCCGACAAAAAGCCTAATACATTCAACTGTAATGCACTGAAGGTCAGAACACCTATTATTTAGAGTTTTAACTTTTGTTATCTAGACCCAAGGTTGCCTAAATCAACCCTCGCCTCCCACACTACCCATTGGCCACTCCTTAAATCTTTTTAATCCTGAACTAAAAGAAACTGTGCTTACCCTAGCTCCAAGCATGTTGACTATGCAAAAAGAAAATACACAGCCAGCTGTGAAACTCTAAAATTGCATTACTTACAGAACTTTGAGTTCTTTCAACCCAGACAAGGCCTTTGGGTGGATAAAAGAAAGGTCGTTGCCAGCCAATCGTCTAGGGGGGAAAAAGTAGCAAGAAGAAAAAAAAAAAAGGTAATTTAGGCTCTTAAAAATTCAGAACTCACAATAAACTAATCTGTGATTAAGGCTCTATGTTAAACATTTCTCAAGTCTATCTGACATTAAACATGGACTTAAACCTTTGCTAAAGCGATCCCAAGATTCTTCCAATGAGATAAATGTCTCTAGAATTTTTTTTTAAACTCCCAATACAATAATTCAAACAGGCACATTTTTATTCTGGTGAGGTCAAGCAAGCCAAAACACATTAAACCAAATTAAGTTTGCTATTCATGGTCACTCTCTGCAGCTTGCAGTGTTTTCCAAGTGCCTCATAAATACAGACCACTGGTCAGCAGGCAGGAGTGTTTATACCGATCAGAGCAAACCAGTCTGTTAAGGAGGAATGCCTTCTGGAGGCAAGTCAGCCTGTTATCTCTCCATTACCAAGGGCGGCATTTTCTGTGCAAAAGGGAAGCAAAAAGTGAAAGTCACTGTAAGCATAATTTTCCAAGCAAAGGCATGTGTGTGTATATACACACACATACATACACATGTGTATATATATGCATACACACACACACATACATACAAACAGGTGAACTGAAGGAAGGTTTCCAAGCACTGACTTAGAAATGACAGTTGTGTGCCCATATGTTAAGCACAGGACTGTCCCAGTTTCCTGGTTTCACGAGGGGTACTCTCTCAAGCAACAAGATTTTTTATCTGTAATTTTTTTTTAATGCTCTCTCCCTCCTTGTTTCTTAGGATCACACAGTCATCAAGTCATATTAATTCCTCCTTTAAAGGTTCTTTTTTCATTCCTTTCTCTTCTCTCTGCAAGTACCCTGCACCCCGGAGCCTTATTCATCAATTCACTAATTCACTAAAAAGTTTCATTCATTCATGAACAAATAGGAGTGTCTACTAAGCGCCAGGCATAGCACATCTCTTCTTACACTTCCGCCCCCATCCCACTTTCCAATACGCTCCTCTTATACACCCTGATTTTAGGGACACAAGGAAAGCTCCTTCATTTGAAGTCACTGAGGTCTGAAACTCTACCATTCAGATGCATTATTTTCTCTGGAACTCTTTGTCCCAGTTAAAATGCAAATAGCCCTGGAAAGGACAATATAGGATCCTTACCTAGCATTAACACAGAAATGTGCCCTGAAGGTGTGTATGGGCAGGGCGGGGCGGGGGGATGCGGGATGCGGGTGGAGAACCAGAGGACTCAGAAACCAAGAATGAGTATATAGAATTATTTCTTCAGTAGCAAGGATCACAACACTGACTTCTCAGGCAACACCACAGGTGTAACACAGGGTTTATGCCCCTAAATGAAATTCCTCCTAAAAAGCCTCTCACCACACACTTTGATCTCACAAGGCACCCTAGCACCTTTCAAGCCTTCCCAAAATCCAGCCTCAAAATAGCTTACTTTGTACCACTAGTCTCTTGGCCTTTTACCTCCTAGGGTTCACCATATGTAAAATGAGGGATTGGAAAAGACAGTTTTAATACCTCCTGAGGGTTAAAAATATTTAAAACTATTTCTCCTTAGCAATCCTCTAGGTTCTAGACTAGTCAGTGTCACCGCTTGTCTTTAAATGCTTCACCTCACAACCTCACCTTCGCTCCTTGAATACTCAACTCCAGTGTTACTTCCATGAAGACTTCAGTTCTCATGAACATGCCTCATGTGTAAATTCCTAGAACTCGTAATTAAACACAAGCTACATTCTATTAGTTGTTTCTTGCACATTAGTCTTGTAGGTCAAGTACAAACAGTGCCCAGAACAGGGCATGCATCTCACACTTCTGTTATTACCCACCAACGTGTCAACTCATTAGTCAGAAACTTATTTCTCAGAATTTCCCCCTCAAAAATGCCCGCCATTCCAATGCCATAGCATCCCACAGTCTACCTTAGTGCAGGCTTGGTGCAAGCTCTCTCAGGGGACTTTCTATGCCAGATTCACTAAGATTCAGTTGATAATGCTGACAGCTGAAATGGGAGTGTTTAAAAGATCACATTTTAAAAAATCAAATTGTTAAAAAAAAAAAAATCGAATTCCACCAAAAGGGGCAATAGCCTTCTCCCCTCCAGGGCTGCAAGTAATCAGGTGACTATGACTGTTCTTCCAAGTTATCTGAAAGATGTGCCTTAAAGTCTGGGGTGCCTGGCTGGTTCAGTCGGTAGAGCATGTGATTCTTGATCTCTGGGTTATAAGTTCTAGGCCCGTGATGGGTGTAGAGATTACTCAAAAATAAAATCTTAAAAAAGCGGGAGGTACCTGGCTGGCTCAGTTGGAAGGGCAAACAACTCTTGATCTCAGGGTTGTAAGTTTGAGCCCCACATTGGACGTAGAGATTACTTAAAATCTTTTAAAAAAGAAGGATTAAAAAAAAAAAGCTCAGGTCTACTAAAAGACAAACACTATAAACAGACTGAAATTGTTGTAGGATTTTTTTTTTTTTAATTTATTTATTTGTCAGAGAGAGAGAGAGAGAGCACAAGCAGGGGGAGTGGCAGGCAGAGGGAGAAGCAGACTCCCCGCTAAGCACGAAGCCCGATGTGGAGCTCGATCCCAGGACCCTGCGATCATGACCTGAGCCGAAGGCAGACGCTTAACCGACTGAGCCACCCAGGCATCCCTTGTTGTAGGATTCTTAATTTTTTGTCTCTAATATTAGTTTTTAATGTCCCCATATCTATGGGCTTTCCTTGAGGAGTTCAATTTATTATACTAGGGCTCATGAAAGAAGAGTATTTTATAAAATAACAAAGGAAATGGCAAAATGCAGAGCGCCTGATTACCTATACTTGTCAACAGAAGAGAGTGTTTAACCACATTAGCCAAGATATTTGCTGCCTTTTCCCAAATCTCTGCCCCCTTTATAAGCCAAGGGAAAACTAAAGTAACCTAACTTCAAAAAGTATCCTCTCTTTCTCTACTACCTATTGTTCACAGAAATAACCAAATGAGCTCTCAGCATGCAATTTCTCCTGAAATACAAGCCCACTATCTGGAGAAATAAACACGTGGAGGATGCAGCAGATGGTGATAATGCAGAGTAAGAAGGCACACTATCGTACACTACTACAATTATTTCGTTTCTTACTAGAATAAACATATCACGTGGAGCCTTTAGGAATGCATCAACCCATGCTTCCCAAGCTGCTGTGTTCATGACTAATAAACACAACAGCTTGGAAAAGGCTCTACAGATCCAGCAATCGCATGACCTAAAGTCTCATCCCATTTTGCTTCCTACATGAGTCTGTATTTCTTATTGGAGATGCTGGGGATGCTTCACATCCAAAACCTCAGATCTGGAAGAGAGCAAAGTGAATAAGTAACAGGGTCAGGGACAAAGTTCCAAAAACTCTGAAAGAAAAGAAACCTATGTAATGAGCTCACAGTAGTTGCAGGCACCGAGATACATGGTTTACAGACATTCTTCCATTTTAATCATCTCGTTGCTACGGCCCCGCTTCTCTGAGTCCCTGAGAGGCTGTGTGGCATAAGGCACACCGAAGGGAAATGGAGGAGCCAGCATTCCAGTTCTTGCCTGGCTAGCTTCAATGCTTATTCACGTCAATGCCTCTGGTGTGTCACCAAGAGGTTGGGAAATAATTCCCAGAGAGGTGGAACAGAGTGGACTTGGGCAATAGCCTTGTTTTGAGTATCAACAGCTCCCCCCCAGTAGACTGGAGCTCACAAGCCGGGACGATAGCATTAGGAGCTCAGAACTGCTCCTAATAATCAGGTGCCCCTAAAAGAGTGGGGAAAGCTTCCTGTTTATGGAGGAATTTCCAACAGACCAACAGTGCCATCCTTCCCACAGCAATGGGAAAGGGGGTAAGGATGGGATCCCTGAGTGCTCCCAGGGTGAGGGCAAGCCCTAAACTCACTGGGACTTTACTTAGGACATAGAGTATTCTTGGTTGTGCTTCTTTTAATGCATCTCTCATGGAAAAGAGGTGGCTGGTCCTGAGGAAGGGTCCCCAATTGTCCTCTACTAGCAAAGACCAGCCACTTCCAATTCTATACCTGGGTTTGTCTGTGCTAGACCCAACAGTTTTCTCAAAGTCTCACATCATGAGGATGTACTGGCTGGCCCCAGAAAACCTTTTTATTTTGCTAAATGAGGATATATAGATATCTACTATTACTATTCTTCCAATGGCTGTGAAGACCTAAGGGGGAAATAATCATTAGTGTAAGAACAGAAAGGTGAACATGGTATAATTTTCTGTGTGCTAAGGGTACAGGGTCCCAGGCATCACTTCTTTCTCATCTATACCCTGTAGCTCCTGTCTCCAAAGACCAAGAGCCTCCTTGCAAGGTTTCAACCCATTCACTCTTTTGCTCTTCCTGCTGTCACCTGAGCTTAAGCCCTCAATTCCCCTCCACCTTCCACTGGCTTACTGCCATGAACCTCCACAAGACTCCTGCCTCAACCACCTAATTGTAATACTGTAAGAGCTAAATCTTAAAAAAGCACAACTCTGAGCATTTTCCCAAAGGCTTTTTTCCCCTGCTGACTTAGCTGGAACTTCACTACGGATCCTCTCTTCCTTTCTTAGCTGATTCTGCAACGTTCCCTGTGTCCTACAGTTTAGCACACCGTGCTTTTCCACCTCTGACTCTTTGCTCATAACACTTCCTTCACCTGAAATACCCTGACTCCAGTCTCTGCCAAGTGAAACATTACTCATCATTATTGTCCAAGTTGGATACTACCACAAACATGAAACCATCATGGTATCAGCTTCCTTTGATTCCACTGGTACTTAGACAAAGCTCTCATCAGGCACATCTTCTTTTGCCTCTAGTTACTACAAACTTGTCACATCTCCTTAAGTTGTATGATATGTCCCTTATGGGCAGAGACCAAGTCATATTCATTTTGTATTTTCTCGCATGGGACCTTACGTATAGCAGACACTTGGTATTTGCTGTAATGCCTCAGCGAAGCCCTGGTAGGAGTCTGGATTTGACTGCTACTAAAAGAGTGGGGAAAGCTTCCTGTTTATCTTCTCTTTTCTGCATGTTTTCTCCTCTTGTTTCATTTCTGCTCCCCTACTGCCCTTCACTCTCCTGACAAGAAAGAACTACTTGGCTAGATCTTAAAGAGCTATGGCAACAATTTTCTTTCTTAACATCTGCCGGGAGTACATTTTCTTAGGGAAGGGTAGGGGGTGGACCTTAAACACGGGAACACCAATCCACTGGTCAACAGTATTATCTCAACACACTCTGGGTTGTGCACATGATCACACAAAATTAAAACAAGTCTAGCAGGACTTCAAATGGGGACACAGTCTACCTCAAGGCAACTCCTATTTATTCTGCTTGTTACAACAGTCTCAAAAGCAGAGAGTGCAAAGACAGGGAGGGGAGAGACAGAGAGCGGGTGGAGGAGAGGGAAAGGGCAAGCCATTAGACTTCCGCTCTCCCACTGGATCTGGAACACTTCCAGGAAACAGGATACAAGTGGCTCAGTGTGTAATGTCTTTATGAATCTGTTGTGTGCACATTTATTATTCATAAGGTCCATGGATTCACATTAGCGGCTCTTTCCGGGGAAGCTAGAGTTTTGAATTATATCCTCTCTTCTTAATGCATATGCTACATGATATTTTCGATCTGCCATCCGTCCCAGAAGGGGGAAGCAGGAACAGCGCTGGTTATACGGGCACTGGTCAATGGTGGGTATGAACAAGTAAGCCACATTTCAGTATGTAATTCGCGCCAGAGGGTGCATGCTTTCATGAAATGTGCTGAATTAGATTGGGATTTCTTCACTTGGGAAGCAATTTTAAGAAACAAGAGAGGCAAGTGTGAAACATAATAAAACAGTTGGTGTTACTTCTCTAAGAAAGGCCTGGATTTAGGTTTCTTCTGGCCTATTACAGAAATTTCATTGTAGCCATTTGGCTGGAATTCTGGCCAAGAACCAGGGGACTCAGAACTACAATCCACACCCTGACTAGACATATGTACCAAGCCGGGAGGAGGGCAGACGAGGGTTCAGTAGCTTCCAGCAGCTGTCGTGGGGAGCCTGGCATGGAGAAAGCAGGAGCTGAAGGAACTGCAGCATCGGGCCCAAGCCGGAAGCACCTGTGCACACGAACGATTTCTCTAGCATACTACGGAGAGGTTGGGGGTAGAGGACAAAGCCCCCCGTCCATTCGTGTGCCTGCCTTCCTTCTGCAGAGGTGGTTACCAGATGGGCTCCCCTACGCTGTCAAGGTCTGACATAGAAGTACTTGGCACACCACCCTTCCCTTCTGAGCTATATTCATCTACCCCTTCCACAATGTCTTCTCTCCTCCCTCACCACTTCTTTCTACACCTACATTTCCCCACCTGACAGATCTTCATTTGAAGCCACACATAGGAACTATCACAGATCGCACCCAAACACGTCCAGGCTGCCTCTCCTGCTCCATTAAATTCTCTCATGCAGGTGGGTCAGCACAGCATCATGCTACATGCATCAAAACTGAACTGGGCAAGTATGGCCACAGGAAACCGTCTAACGGGAGGTGAGTGGCATTCTCTTAATACATGTAATTTGAAATCCGCAGGTTCTAAAATGTTGGCAACCATTTTAAAGTAAAAGCAAAAAACGCTGCAACACATACCTCTAATAGAAGTCCTCAACCATATATTTATTTATGTATTAAGGTCCTACTATGTGCTTGGAACTCTGCTGCCTCCTGTGAAAAATAAAGACCTCAAGAGGTGCACTGGTTTCCAGGGATGGATATTTAGTATCAATATATATTGCCAAAAAGTTGGGGCGCCTGGGTGGCTCAGTCTGTTGAACGTTCAACTCTTGGTTTTGGCTCAAGTCATGATCTTAGGGTCATGAGCTCGAGCCCTCTGTCAGGCTCCGTGCTCAGTGGGGAGTCTGCTTGAGTCTCTCCCTCTCCCTCCCGGCTCTGCCCCTCCTGTGTGCTCTCTCTCTATATATACAAAATAAATAAATAAATCTTTAAATATATATATATACATATATATGTGTGTGTATTGACAAAAAGCAGCATAACTGTAGCACCTCTTCATTTTCATTATCCTACTATACTGGCCCTCATTATCACCATCTCCCTATTGTTTTTTTTAAACCGAACAAAGTGCCTCTGTTCCCTTTGTGCCTTGCCCAAGGTCCTATACCACAGCTAAAAATGTAAATCCTAGAAATAAAACAAGATAAATAAGGTAAAATAATGTAAATTCCAGAAACAGAACAATGTTGTTTTGTGTATTTTCTATGAATGGCTTTAAGAGAACCAAAGGATGTAGTTATTTTCTTAGTAAACAGAAGGGCTAATAACTAAATAGCTCCCTTTGGACATTTTTCCTATTAAGGTTAAATAAACTTCATCTGACAGTGTTTTACTCACCCTATTTCTTCACATGCCAGGAAGAGTTTTACATCTTCATATAATTTTATGTAAGTGCACGTAAAAATTGAATGTTTTAAGGACATGCATGTAATAAGAACCCTTATTAGAGAAATTCCCAAGGTTTTTAAAGTAGATTTCCTTCACAGAGAAGAGGAAAATTATTTCATATATCTATTTGAATATACCTACATATATCATAGGTAAAGCAATAAAACCCTGGCAATGGTCACATTTCCTGAGCAGAATTATCCTGACAACCTCTGGCAATAAACACATGCAATATCCACCCATATGAGAAAATATGTTATAGCTTTTAAAAAGTTTTACAACTCACATCTACCCGCAAATATTGACTTTCGACTACAGGCCAAGTACCATAGGTTTGGCAAAATAAGTACTGAGTTTTCCCAAGACACTTCTCATTTCATTTCTTTTAAATAAGGATAATTCATTAAACATAAAACTTTAGTGGAATTTAGTTTTTACATAGTCTGATATAGTTTCTGACATCAATAAACTCAAAGTAAGAAAAAGTCCTTTGTTCTAATGTTCCTCCCTCAATTTCAAGCTCAAAAATGTGGTTACCTTCACCAGGTGATACGGAAGTGTGTAACAACAGGCCCTGCCCTTAGAGAAAAGTCAGAGGAGCTGGAGACGCAAGTGCACATTGATACATCTTGAGCACAAAATAACAGGGCACTCAAGCCAGCACTTCGTGGAGAGGAACAAAGAAAGTGCAAGAGGAACTTGGAAAAGAAAGACCAGGGAAGGCTTCCGATGGCAGAAAGGGCCCAAAATGGACCCGTATGGAATGGGTAAGGTGTGAAGAGGAGAGAGAGGAACCACACTTATCAAATACTCATTCATGCCTTCCTGGCAGAGCCTGGTTTGTTCAAATATCACATCCTTCACATGACGCAGCTCCATGAGTAAATCTTGATTGGTTTTAACCAATCATACTGATCCCATTCCAGTGACTTGGTTTAGAGCTGGACCTGTGAGTCCAGCTCTGGTTACAGGAAGTCTGCTGGGGGTTTCTGGGAAAGGTAGCTTTCTTCCTAAATGGGATGCAGTAGAAGGGATGACTCTCTTCTCTTTCTGGATGCTATCATGTCTAAATATACTATGTGAAGTACTGCAACCATGGTGCTACCCTTACCAGAGGAGCAGAGTAGGAAGACGAGACAAACTGGGTTCTTGAGGATGTAACCTAACTCCATTAACCAACCCTAGAAGAGTTCTACCATATGCAGGTCTTTTCGTTATGCAAGACAATACATTCCCTTACTGTTGAAACTACTTTGAATTGGTTTCTTGCAGCCAGAAGTACTTTAACTAATTGCCCAACCAATAACCATTCTTCCCTTCTTACCTAGTAACAGAACCCTGATTTTGGTCTAGACAACAATATGCCCAGTTCAAAAGCCATACTTCCCAGCATCCCATTGTTAAGTGTGCCCATGTAACTAAGTTCTAGACAATGAGGTGTGAGCAGAAGTATTATATGCGAGGCTTAAGATGGCTTCTTGAAGCTGACTACTGGGAAATATCCCCCTCTTTCTTTCCTCCTCCATCTTTCCTGTTGTCGAAAACTGGGTCATGATGGCTACAGCTTACGTAGATGGTTATTTTGTGATCTTGACGTGGTAGCTATACAATGAGAAGTGCAGAGTATCAGATCCTACATCCCTGCTGACTTTGTGATGTACCATAATAGTTCCCTAGATACGTGTGTGTGTGTGTGCGCGCGCGCACATGCACCTTACATATTTAAGCCATTGTTGTTTGAGATAATGGGTGCTTACTTTTTCTTCTGTTATCTACCTTATCTTTCTAGGCATCCAGATTTTAAAAATCGGGTATACTTTAATTTTATGATCATTTTCTTAAAAAGTTAAGTGTGTCTGTGATACAGACTTTTTAGCACCTCCAACATTATCTTCTTTGATATAAACATATAGTCTGAACTAAGAGGTAGTGAAAATACCTATTAGGGAAAAATAATAAACAAATTTCGAATTAAAGGTTCTACTAAAGCATATAATACTATGTTAAACAAGCATGGACTGGCGAAGAATGGACAATACATGGAAGAAATGACTTAGCCTATTTCCTCGCTGGAAATTATATTATGCTAGTAGAAAGGCAAATACATATTCACTTACTTGAAGTCACTACTATTTTTAGTCAAAGAACAAATAATAAGCTTTGATTAAAATACATAAATAAACCAGCAAACTGTGGTTTCAGTTGCTTGTCTACACTTTCTGAATCCCATGTCAAACCTTTTAACAATGAACTGCTTGATTCTCCTGCTTGATTTCCCCTGAGTACCTGACTTATCAAACCCAAAATGTGAGTACACCCCATGTTTCATCACCTCTACTTTTTTTTTTTAAAGATTTTATTTATTTATTTATTTATTTGAGAGAGAGAGAGAGAGAGAGAGAGCATGAGAGCGGGGAGGGTCAGAGGGAGAAGCAGACTCCCTGCTGAGCAGGGAGCCTGATGTGGGACTCAATCCCGAAAGGCAGTCGCTTAACCAACTGAGCCACCCAGGCGCCCCATCACCTCTACTTCTAAACTTCAATGTACAAGACAAAGTTACAGAACCCGTTGGTTCCACTATAAATATTACCTAGGCTTTAACTGAGACCTTTCTATATTCTTCATTGATCCTTTGTTCATTTCAGATTGACTCCATTAAACAACCATTCCCTACAATATGTCTAGTTACTAGACTCTAATGGGCCGAGATAACTATGGTTTCTTTCTGCCAGTCTTTCTTCCTCCTTCTGCTTCCTTTCAGGGGGATTGTCCACCTGTAGTCCCAGTGGGTGGGGATGAATTCATAGGCCAGATTGGACCATGCCATCCCAAACAAAGTAACTGGTTCAAGGACAAGCACATGAGGTAAGTCTGGCTAACCAAAGTCCTCCTCAAGAGTTTTCTGCTGAAAGCAGCGAGGAAGACTTTAGATACTCATTTGGGATCTCAAGATGCAAAGATGTGCTCGGGGCTACCAAAGGCTTGATTTCCCATCATATGGAGACAGGCTGTATGCAACAGGAAAGAATGAAGCCAAAATACAACATTAGAGACAATCAAAGTTAAGAAATGGAGGGCATGAGAAAACCCTCATAACGTTTAAATCGAGTACCATCTGAAGTCAACTCCACCTCAGGACTTTCTAGTTCTACATGAAACAATAAATCCTCTATTATGCCTCAGCTGAGTTTCTGTCTCTTAATCCCTAGGGACTCCCGTCAAATACAGTACATATTCAAAGCTTTAGCTACTCTCCCCAAACCAGAAACCACCTACAGCAGTCCCCACAGGCCAGCCTCTTGATCCACTTCTTGACCCCAAAGTCAATCTCACAACTCCACTGAAATGATTCTTTAAAAAACTTAAATGCAAGGCCTTTTCTCAATATCTGGCCACAGGTACCTTTCTCCAGCCTGTCAATGTTGATCTTTCATTTCTTGTGACAAATCTCTCCTCCCACAGCTCCTGGGGCACAGTTCTGCCCTAGTTCTCCTGCTCCTCTGGCACTTGGTCTTCTTCCCACACCCAGATTCAAGGGTTTCCCAAGGAGTTGTCTTTGGCTTCCTTCCCTTTTCTTTTGCCCTCTCTCTCGGCAAGCTCTTTTCATCTCGTGTTTCCAGTAATCACCTTAAAATAAAGGACTCCCAAATATAGACCCATAGTACTCTAATTCTATAATCTATACCCATGAATCTCTATCCTGGACTCCACGCCTAAATTTCCAGAGACCCCTACTCATATCCCATCTAAATTCTACATGTATATTCAAGAATAATAGCTTCTCTCCCAAAACAATTTCTCTTTCTGTATTGTCTATATGTCTGCATCCTTATCAAAGCACACCAGACTTCTGGTACTCCTAAATGAAAGTGTTACAGATGTCACCCCCATCACACTAGCTGAGACATCCTCTTGATTCCACTTCCATGCATCTTTTGCAGAGGTTCCCTCCTCTCTCTTATTGCCTCTCATCTGCCCTAGTTCAGATTCCCATAATTCTCACCTGGACTATTGCCATCAGCATCTTCATTTGTCTCCCTGTACTGTCTCAATCACAAACATCCTACTGTCTACGATGAGATTACCTTCACCTAAGGTCATATCTGGTCAAGTCATTTCTTAGCTCAAAAAACTTCAATAGTCACTCAAAAGTAGAAACTCCTCATTCATCTGCCAGGAAAGAGGCACAAGACTGGAGCTTCAGTCTGGCCCCAAACTCCTTTCTAGGTTTCTTTCCTATAACTTCCTTTCAGGAACTCAGCACTACAACAAAACCAAACACCACATCATTCCGAACACCTGTACCAGTCTTTATATCTTTTCTCATGCTCCTTCTTCCACATCTCCTTATGAATTAACTCCTACCATCCCTCAAGACTCTCCAGAAATACTAACTCTTGGATGAGGTCTTCCCTACTCTTTCTTAATGAGTAGAAATTTCTTTCTCTTTTGAACTCTCCAAACTCTAATACACCACCCATCTGTCTTGAAGGCAAGGATCCCATTTAATTCAACACTGAACATAGAGTTTTACCTAACAAAGTTTGTTGAATTAACAAATTGTCTTACAAGTCTTTCCCCATCCTCTCCACATCTACAGGGGCATAGCCTGGGATGAAAGCCAGGTCCATTAATAACATGCTATGTAACCTCGGGCAAGTTACTTAACCTATCTGAGGAAAACCTCAGCTTCCTCATCAGCAAAACGGGACTGAATATGTAGTTCAGCATTTTATGAATTAAAACAAAACAATGTCTATTCGGGGAGAGGGTTATCCAATACATAGCAGGTTCAATTAGTACAAGTTCTCTTCTCATTTTTCTTTTTCCACCCTTACTCCTTAATCTGACAGCTTTCCAAATGACACATAGAAATTAAGATGAACCAGACAAGCCATGTCCCTCTGTGAACTCACTGTGTACTTCCGAACAGTAAGGGCAGTGATCTTTGCTACCAAATCATCTCAACAGAGCACTAGAAAGGGCAAGAGAATGCCCCTAAGAATAGAGTATTTTTAACTATCAAACATCACCAGAGGAACTGAGAAACTCTTTTACATTCTCTGGGGAAAAAAAACAGTCTTTGAAATTTAAAATAAATTATCAAGACACAGCAACCAGATACAACTTGTGGTTCTAGACTGTATGCTGGACCAGAATTTTATTTTTCTTTTGCTATAGAGAATTATCTATGGAACAGCTGTCAAATTTGAATGAGAATTACAGATCAGACAATAATATACATCAACACTATTTTTCTGAGTTTGGCAACTGTACTGCAGTTATCTAAATGAGTATCTTTGTGTTTGGAAGAACAATGCAGTGTTTAGTGGTAAAGGGGAATTATGACTGCAACTTACTCTCAACTGGTTCAGGGAAAAAATGTACATACACTTTAGATCTCCTATCATGTGCATGTATATGGAAAGAGAATATTAACATCTGGGGAATCTGACTAAACGGTATGTGTGAAAATTCTTTATGCTTGCAACATTTTATAAGTCTGAAATGTTATGTACGTGTGTGTGTATCCATGTTCTATATTTAAGTTTTGGCTAAATTAAACTATTTAGTTTTGATCCACTGTTTGTATCTGATTCGAAATCTCCCTGTTCAAATTATTCACTAGTCCTCTTTTGCAAAGTAATGCCTTAATTTAGAATTAATTGTCCTACAGATGAAAAAAACGAGTGAGCTTAAATCTACTCAGAGATCTAAGTTTTACTTTAGCACTGTGAGTCTTCCAAAGTCAAAGTACATTTTGAAACAAATGGAATTATACTCATCTTCTAGAATGTATTAAGCAATAAACTGTACAAGTGCCAGAGGTGGCAATGGTTTCTACCTGCTACTGCAACATCTAAACTCAAAGTAACATCCATGGACTTTTTTGGTGGCAGCCTATGGAAAAGCAGTTGGATATTCCCTCTGCTGTTTCTAATTAAATCATTTTCACAACTCCACATTTCAGCCATTCCCCAAATGCCTATCAATGCCCTGCAGGTCTCAATGAAAGCCAAAATTAGCCGTGCCAGCATCACATCAGACTAGATTCTGTGGATGCTGAGTATTTTCTAAGAATTCTGGCTTTCCTTTGACACTGCTAATAGAAACCTATATTGACCCATTCCAGCTTCCATTCCCAAGCAAAATAACCTCTCCCTGAAATACTTCAAGAAAAAGAAAGACTGTAATATTCATGAGGATTGGTGAAATTTACCTCACTCCTATGGACATAGCATTTTATGGCCACAAAGCACTTTTACATAAATTATTCCATTTTCCCTTTACAATACTACTGTGAGGAGCTCCATGTTAAAGAGTGGGAAACCAAGGTGCAAAAATCAAGAGACTGTCCCAAATTTTCAGATGTATGTATTGAATTGAATGTTTTTGTATTCCCAGAGAGGGGGAGGAAAATCAGTGAATGGCATCTAGTCATTTGGGGCAAAAATACTAGTCTCCTCCCTACTGCTCACCCTCATATCCAATTCAGCTCCTTCAGGATTAAGTCTAAACTGTTTAGCTTAAAAAGTCCCTTTATGATCTGGCCTCATATACTGATACTTCTCCATCTTTCAATATTTCAAATTTCTTTATATTTCATTAGGAATAACTGTTACTAAAACAGCAGTGTTTTAACACTTCTGAAATGCCTACCTCTATGTCTCTGCACATGTTAAAAGGTTCTTCCTGGAGCACCCACACTTATACCCATCTGATAATTCCCAGGTGTCCTTCAAGACTCTGCTGAAGCTATTCTAGGAAGCCTTTCCCAAATCCTAGAATCTCAAGTAAATGTATTACTTTAGGCTTTCACTGACCTTACACACACTTCTATGACAGTCTTCATCATGCTGTACCAAGTGATAGGTCCATACATTTCTCCGGACCCATGTTGTACAACTGAACTTTCTTCGAATACAATAGCCCCTAGCCACAGGTGGCTACTGAGTACTTGAAAGATGGCTAGTTTAACTAAGGAGCTGGACTTTTTATTTAATTTTAATTATTTTAAATGTAAAACTAAATAGCCACCTAGAGCTAATGGCTATGATATTAGCACAGATACAGACTGTCACCTCCAAGGACAAAGACCATATTTACTTGTCTCTGTACCCCTGGTACCTACTACAGAACATGGCACAGAGCAGGATTCAGTGCTTGTTGAAAGAATAAGTAAATGTTTAAGTATCTATAAACACTTCTTATGTATTGCTGGGAAATGATTCCACCCAATACTCCAAGCAGTCTGGATCATCATATAAAATTTGGCCAACCCGGTTACATCTTGTAAAGTGCACCTCATTAACTATAATGGGGGAAAAAAAAAAAAAAAACCTCAGCAAATCATTCATTTTGACTCAGGGCACTTCAGCTTCACAATCACTCTTAAATGACTTCCAGATGACTTCTGGATAAATGGTTACACTGTTTATGAAATATTACAATAGTCATGGCAGCATCATTTTGGAATGTCAAAATCAACTACAGTGTTTTATTAAAAAAAAAATGGGCTTTTTACCATGCTTTTATTAACATGGAAAAAAATTCCTTTAAATGCCTGAAGTATTCCCAGAGTATGAAAGAGTATTTTGAAGTATTCTTTAAAAATACCCATCAGCTCTCCTAACTGAATTCATTTTTGAAATCCCATCCAATATTTGGAGAAGATGTGCTGGCTTGATTCGATGGGCTCCGTCACTGACAAAGCAGAATATAGAGGGAAAGTAACCTACCTACAAAGAACTAACAGTCAAATGCAATTTGGTTCCAGTGAAAAGTCTCAACTGACAGAATTCATGAGCTTGACATCAGAGATTTTAAGAAATCCAAGATGTGAACTTCACAAAGCAGAGACTAAGCATGTTTGACTCCATATCCAGGCCCTCACTGCACAATCCCTTAGAGTGGCGCTGGCAATGCAAGGCATCAATGAAGGTGGTATGCACCCAATCACCCCACCCAGAGCTAGGAGAGCCTCTCCATCTCCTACCTGGTGCATCACACATCCCACAGTAGTTATACAATGGATGAACAACATTTGTAAATGTCCTTTCATTGTATAATTACTTCTGTAAAGGTAGACTAATCCTAACATCTAAAACTTTATAAATAAATAAATATATAAATATATTTATATATTTATAAATATATAAATAATAAACAAGAATAAATAGGTAAAGCATCTTAAAAGCTTGACTGGTGGGAATCAGGAGGTAGGGGCTTCAAACACATAATTCACTCTTTTTTAATTTAAATTTAAAAAATGAATAATTAGGGGTGGGGTAGGCAAAATGGGTGAAGAGGGTCAAAAGGAACCAACTTCCGGTTATAAAATAAGTAAGTCATGGGGATGTAAGATACAGCATGGTGACTATACTTAATAATACTGTATTGCCTATCTGAAAGTTGCTGAGAGTAAATCTTAAAAGTTCTCATCACAAGAAAAAATGTGTAACTAATGGTGATGAATGTTAACTAGAATTATTGTGGTGATCATTTCATAATATATACAAATATTGAATCATGTTGAACACCTGAGGCTAGAATGTTATAGTCAATTGTATCTCAATAAAAAAATGAATGCCATTTATTAGAAAATAATTAATATTCACTATAGGAAAAACAAGAGAGGCAAAAATAAAATATACATTTAATTTTTTTACCCAAAGATAACATTTAGTATTCCACTTTTTTTTTGCACACTTTTAAAATAGTAAAATAAATACTAGCTACTATTTACATAACACTTGCTCTGTTTCATGCACTGTCCTAAGCATTTAATATCTATTAATTCATTCTGTCTTCACCAGAATACTATGAGGGAGACTGTTGCTATCTGTACCTTATAGACAAAGAAACTGAGCAGAGGGAGGTTAAGTAACTTGACCCAGTTCACAAGCTTAGAAGTGGCAAATAATCTCTGTTCAATTTCTGCTGTGGGAACATTGTGTTCAGCTTAGTGTGGGAAGAAAAATTTCACCTAAACTTCATTAAATCCTTAACTGCTATTTCAATGGTCTTGTCAGAAGCAAGAGAGCACATATAACCTACCTGGCTTAGATTTGATTCCTGTTTCCCATGTTGGGGGACAGGCTGAGCTAAGATAGGAGACATTCGCTGACTTGGATCTAATACTCAACAGCTGGGCTGTAGGATACAATCTGTAATATGAATTTAGATTCTTTCAGGGCTATATCTCTTTCATATTCTTAGTATCAAACTGTCGCCTTCTTACCTACATGTATTACCTAATCCATTAGCCTGGCCTTTAAAAACCTATATTTAACTTCATTTAAGTCTGATTTTATTTTATTTTTTACCTGGATTCTCAATATAATGTATAGTTTCCAACTACTTTAAAATGTAATCGTGCCTATTTTGATCACAAACTTCAAAAAAGTGTGGAAAGCAAAATGAAATGGAGGTTAAAACAGATGGAAATAACTTCTCCACAAGGTAAACTGTTAAACTGGAAGTGTGAGCTGCAACTGGCAAGTCCAGAAACATTCTTAAAGGTGTTCTAAGAGACTGGGATGATGTTCTATGCCTTCTCCCAATTCCCAAAGTCATGTGCAAATGTCCCAGGGGACCTACACTCAGTTTTCTGCTCACTTGCAACATTACTGTCTCCTGCATCATGACCCTAAAATTCCTTGTATTATTTTTTATGGTTGTGTTACCCACACAGCAACTCCTTTGGCAACAATAGTAATTACCCTAGCCTTGTTATCTCAGGATAACACTGTACTTGTGTCATTGTAGCAAAAAATTCCAATGAAAGTAACATTTTTAGGGCGCCTGGATGGCTCAGTTGGTTAAGCGACTGCCTTCGGCTCAGGTCATGATCCTGGAGTCCCGGA